>NC_048299.1:238320810-238354144 GCF_013100865.1 Trachemys scripta elegans
GGGGGGGGTTCAGGGCAGAGGGATGGGGCTATGGGGGTGCAGGGCAGAAGTCTGGGTGTGTGTTGGGTAGGGGGGTTCAGGGCAGAGGGCTGGGGTGTGTGGGGGGTGCAGGGCAGAAGGCTGGGGTGCTCAGTTCGTGGGGGTGCTCCCAGCCCCCTGCCCTGAGCGGCTCATGCAGGGGGCCGAAAGGGATATGTCCTGTTCCACCCCCTTCCCCCAGGCTCCATCCCTACCTCTCTCTGCCTCCTCTACGGAGCTGTGTGCACGCTGCCGCTCTTCCCCTTCCCCCTCACTAGGGCCATCAGCTGATTGGCGCAGGGACGGAGAGGAGGAGGAGCAGGAAAGCACCACGCTGGGGGAAGAAGCGGGGGAGGAGGGAAGCTTGGCTGTCGCAGAACCAAGCTTCTGCCTCCTGCCCCCGCAGGAGAGAGCGGTGGGCAGGGGGGGGGGGGCTGAGTGGAGCTGGGGGCCGGGATCACGGCAGGGAGCTGCGTGCCACTCAAAATCGGCTCACGTGCCGTGTTTCACACATGTGCCATAGGTTGCCAACCCCTGTCCTAGAGCCTAAGCCTGGGTGGTCAGAATAGAATATTGTACAGTACATGGAAAATCCACCACCAATTGAGAGACTTTATTGCTTACATTGTCACTCCATTTTGGCATCCCTGGCTAAAGAGATGCCCCTGACTGTATATACAGTAGGAGTTATGATATCTCTTGCAGTTACACATTGTGCTATGTGGAGAGATTAGATGCAGCATATGTAACAGATTAAAAGACCAGATAGCTGTTAGAGGTTTGCATGTCAGAAAACCAGCTTTGGCTGCTCATGTGTCATTCAAGTTCAGTGAAGAAGAATGGTTTGTTTCCCTTTTAAACAAGGGCAATATACGCCAGATAAAGGACATTCTCAGTTCCAGTCATGAATATTTAGTTTTGCCTGTTAAAAAAACAAACCAACTATCTTCTTAAATATAAAAACTAAGAAGTTACTAGTCTGGTTTCAGAACAATTAGCTGTGGTTTCTACTAATTGAAAACCTATAAGAATAATCCAGAATAAAGCAATCCAAGTCTCACAAGGTATGTGCACCTCTAATAAAAACAGTGTGTGCATATGTAGAGAACAAGTTCTTGGGGAAACAGAAAATTCAACTAGTGCACACCCTTGTGGCTAATTAGTGAAGATAGAACATTAATCTGATAATTGTGCACACAAATGTTATTGCAGCTATCACATTTAAGTATCACACCATGAAAATAAAGCTTAGTCTATCTTCTAGCATTTATCCTATGTTCCTCTGTTCATATTTGTACATGATATATATAAAAGTCCAGTCTTTTCTAGTACATAGTTTTAGAGAGTTATTCGCAAAAAGCTTGTCTATTTTAATGATGAGCTGCAAATTCCTCTCGGTTTAGGTAGGGAGCATACTATCTACAACAAAGGCAGGACAAATTATCTGGTATTTGTATTAGCATGCTTGACCTGAGTTCAAGGACAAATCCTACTCTTTTGGTTGTTCGGAATGCAGCCAACGTATAATCTTTTGTGGTATCGGTTATTTCTCTCTCTCCTTGGGGCCCAATTCCTCAACCCAAGGTGCCTATTTGACAAAAAGGGTACTAGTTACACCTAGTCCTCTCAGAGAGAGTGCAAGTGACACCAGGACACAACTTCACTCTGAGCAAGGCACTAAGAATGTGTCTGTGCTGAGGATTTCTCAGTTGCAGCAGTTTATGGCTGCCCACAAATGTAACTGCAGCAGTACAAATCCTTAGTGGGGATAGGCACAGCTGCTATAAACGGTAATTTGCATCAGTGCAGGTTGGCCTGGTTTCAAGCAGCTATAAGCAAATTGCATCTTGTAGTGCTTCTACCTAGTCTGCTCTGCCTGGTCTCCAATGGCTGCATCCCCAGTGTAGCCCAGGCAATAACATGGTTCACCTGGATTGCTCACTTTTCCAATGTACTGTAGAAAACATGAGTGTAGAAAAGCAGGAGTGGCCAGGACCAAATCCTTCCCTTGGGGCGCTCCCCTCCAAAAGCAGCTAAATCTAGGGAGAAAGTCAAAGCTGTATACGGCACTTGTAATGTGAGTATTTTCTCTTCCACAGGACCACAACAGATGTTGGTGCTGGGGTAGAGTTATCAGTCTTTGGGGAAGAGGTTCAAGGTACACGAATATAAGTCAGTTATGATATGCCTGTCGTCTATATAGTAAGGGTATACTGACAATATGAAAGCAAGTATTAATTCAAATTGCATGGTGATGAGTGCAGTCTTAAAACCCGTGGCTGACAGACAGATGCATATGGGCATAAGGTGCCATTTTGTGCTCAGGTGTGTGTAACTGAGTGTCCATTACAGATTCATTCACTTAATTTTTCTAATTTATTTCTAAGGTGGTAAAGTATCTAGTATGTATGTGCTCCCTATTCATTTTACTGCCGAACTGAAGTTCTTGGTGGCGTGGGACCATACAGTGAATTTCCAATAATGTGTGTCAATAAGAACATTTATTCCAGACCTGAAGAACTTTTGTGGAGACAGCAAAATTAATGCTGTGTGTTCAGCACAATTAGACATGGTCCACAGCAACAGTGTTTGTGCACACATCTGAGTCAGCTGATCATTCCATTTCATACACCTCGGCTTTACATCAGCTATAATTATATTGCCTGAATTTTGGGACTGCATTCTCATTATCCACTGGTATCGCACACGCATACTATCTGTCTTCCTGCACCTGCTTCTGCTGATACTATCAGCTGTCACTACATTTGTCCTAGGCATAATAGAGATTCTGCACAGCTGAGTTGGTTGCTATGTTTATGGGTAATCAGCTGTCTGTTGAGTCTCCAGGAGCCAAAAATGAATGTGCTTACCACACAGATGAACACGGCCTCATCCTTGTGTGAGACATTCATTGTCACTGAAAACATACCCACTGGTATTTCTGTTCACTTTGGAGTCCCATGGGGATTTGATGGGTGTATAGAGTTCAGTTGATAGTGTCTTGTTTTGGAGTACTTTTTGAAGCATATTTTTTCTTTGTGCACCTTTTTTACTCTAAAGGGGAGACTCAGGTCAAAAACTTGTAGATTGCTATTGTGTCCTCCCTAGCCATTGCTTAAGGAATCTACCATATCCCAATCAGAAAAGTAACGGAAACGGAACCACATGTGACAGATGCTCACCACAGTGATTCATACATCTTGAAGGCACTCCGATACCACAGTGATAGGCTTTGGTATAAGAACATGAAGACAATTGAATATTTAGCTCTTTTAATCAAACTGTGTCAATCAAATTTCATTAATGTGGTGTGTTTACCCCTTTTCCAGATTGCTAATGAAGATGTTAAATAAGATGGGACATAATAGTAATGGTACCCCATTAGACAACTCCCACTAGCTAGATATATTGCTGTTATGTGTGCTAATATGTGTTATTTGTCCTTCAGTCTGTTTTCAGTAAGTTTCATAGTTGTCATATCCAAGTTGATTTCAATTAATTTTGAGTAAGGATTCATGAGCCTCTCTATCAAATGTCTAACTAAAATTGATTTCCTCTACTACAGTCCCATCATCTGCTAATTTTGCAGTACTATTAAAAAAGCAATCATCATGTTTATCTGATGTCCTTTATAAGCCCATGCTGCTTATTGCTCATAGTTCCATTTTTCTACAATTGTGTTGATTTTTTATCTTAATATACTAGAGACAGCAGCTAGATTTATTTTAATTTTATTTCACTTTATTATTTACACTTTATCAATCGCTGTTATTACAAGGTCTCCATCACTTCAGAATTGTTTAAATTGCTCATTTTTAAAAAACAGTATCTTGGTCATTTTTGAGTCAGCATTAATGTGATGCCTTATCTTGTTTATTAATGGGCCTATTTTTTCTTTAGTATGATTCCCCGATTTATTTGCAAAAGCCATTCTTATTATTCCCAATTCCTTTAGCTAGCATTAACTCATTAAACCTTTTTATTCCTCTTTTCTCTACAAACCATTAATGATCATATATTCTTGTTTGCATGTCTCCCCTCATCTAAGTACAGTACTGAATACTTTTTAACCTGTTATTTGAGCATTTCCTTGTGAAGTCATATCACGCATGTTCCTTCTTCCTGCTATTCTTTTTAGTACTGTGTTTTCCATTTCTTCTGAGGTCTTATAGAATTTCTCCATCTTCTTCCACAGTGGTATAAACAACAGATGCATTAAATTCTAAACAACACTACAAAAGAAAAAGTGGTGTCCCTCAGGCATTTCTCCTTTTGTGGTTGCCAAGTGGGTTGCTGGTAGCTTTACAGCAGGGAAACACTAGGTTTGTAAAATAGACCTGTTATGGTCCTTGAGTGCACAGCATTCAGGAAGCCAGGGTGAGTAACTGAACGATCTCTATTTCTATCTAACTGGCTAGCCTAGGACATTCATGCAGCTCCCCTGGGGTCCAATCTACACAGTGGCTCTAGGAAGTCACAACTAACACTACAGAAAGTCATTGTGGTCAAACTCACATTTTCAAATCTGAATGAATATTTGTGAAAAACTTTTCACACTATTCGCTCAGCTCTAGTCCCTTCTCTTCTGTTTCAGAACAACACCATTTTCTCTCTTCCTTTGCATGTTAGAAGTACGGTGTTCGCAAGATTATTTGAGTTAAGCGAAAGGGGATCCCCTGTCCTAATTAAATATGTCTCATGTGTCCTGTTGGTTCTGAACCCAAGAGGCCGGCACTTCATCTGAAGACAATAAAAAGGTTCCTGTTCAACTTCAATGGGCATTGGAACAGACCCTAGCAGACTGACCCAGATAAGAGAAGGTACAATGGAAAATCCAGCAGAGGGAGTCATTTTAAAAAGAAAAGTTATTAACAAACTTCTTATGGGAATTGTGAAATAAGTGAGTCTTTAGGAGTTTATTTGAATGTGAATGGGTAGGGCATTTGGTCAACTGGAATTCACTAATATTTGAGATGTGTTTGAAATATTTTTCTTTTAAAAATGAAAACTGTAAAAAACATATTCCTATAAGAGAGCAAAGGACAGTTTGTTGCAGATACAGGTTCTAAACCACTCAGGACTAGATTCTCTTCTGTGCAGACATCTGATAGGTGTGGGGGGTTAGTGGGTCGGGGTCTTGAGGATTGGAGTGCCATCAGGGAGCCAGTTCTGGCATCTTGATTCTGGTACCACAGCTGCTCTGACTCCAATGTATCTTAAAGGAACATACACCAGTTGAGGATTCATGGAACTCAGATGTATTCCACCCCACCCCGATCATGCTCCCTCCCTCCCATGACATGTCCTCTATGGGTGGGTGGCTGGTCTCCACTACCTCTTCATGATAGCTAAGAGTTGTCTCACCAAGTGGATTCTCAGCTGAGCAGCTGAGGCCCTTTGCACTACTAAGGCATAGGTGTAGTTTGACTTCTATATTTGGGGGGCGGCAGTTACAGTCAGGCCAACGGGCTACACATGGAGGAGGCAAATTCCACACCTGCCCAAGGCTTGTAGTTTGGGGGGACAATACTCCCCCTGCTCCCCTCCATCAAAGTACACCCATGTGGTGGAGCAGAGGAGTTAGGCACAGCAGAGAAAACCTGGTGTGACAGGGGCCCTGTGTCGAGGTAGGGTGCCCCTGTCGACCCAGTGCGGGGTTGGTGCACCTCATCACCCCGTCATTGGGATCCCCCCACATTAACCAGGTGATTTCGGCCGAGTGGGTCCTGGCCCCCTGACAGTCACTTAGACAAATAGTCCGTAGTCTCTGGGCAGGCAAAACAAATAGTTGGTAGCCCTGTAGCCTCTTGGATGGGGCAAAATGAACAACCAGTCTAGAGCCCTGCAGTCTCCAGGCTGGGGCAAGTGGCAACATTCTGAGAATTAGCCCCCTGGGAGGGCAAAGTAGCGATCAGGCTGCAGTCCCTGGGCAGGGCAAAGCAAACAAACAGTCTGTGGCCCTGCAGTTAGCTACATCAGTCCATACTTCAATCACTTCCATACTTCAATCACTTCCTTACATCTCCTGGCTAGGGCAGGTAGTTGCCCTCGGTGAAATTAGCCCTCTGGGTAGGGAAAAATATCAATCAGTCCATGGTCCCTGGCAAAGCAAACAAACAGTCTATAGGCCTTACTATCCTCTTGGCTGAGACATAGAACAGGCAGCAGCTTCCGCAGCGGGCGGTGACTTGGCTTCCCAGGCAGTCTCTGCAGTTGGCGAGTCACCTGGAGCATAGTTTGGGTCTTTGGGCTCTACTGCCAGGCGAGTCGCAGGAACCAGCAGGGTACGTCCTTCCTCCTCCGTCGCCCACCCCGACTGAGCTGGGCTGCCTCCTTTTATCTGGCTTCTCCACCTGGACAGGGCTGGTGTTTCCACTAGGTGACCCTAGGCGGTCGCCTAGGGCGGCAGGATTTGGAGGGCGGCATTTTGCCGTCCTCGGCAGAAATTCGGCAGCGGGGGGGTCCTTCCTCTCCGGATCTTCGGCAGAAATTCAGTGGCGGGTCCTTCACTCACTCCGGGACCCACCACCGAAGTGCCCCGAAGACGTGGAGCGGAGGGACCCCCGCCGCCGAATGCTCAGAGGAGGAGCGCTGCCGCCTAAGGCGGCAAAAACCCTGGCGCAACTACTGCACCTGGATCATGCGCAGCAAGAGAAAGGGGGCATGGCCACCTGGGCCCACAGTGATTGGTCCACCCCCGGTGGCCCAGTGCAGGGCTGGTACATCCCGTCCCACCTGGCTACAGATATTCCGTTTCAAAAGCAATAATTAAGATAACTAGAAAATTAGAAAATAATCCAAATCCAGGGAGCCAGGAGTCATGCAACAGTAGAGGGGTTCCATCTTGTACATGGTTTCACTGTTTGAACTTGTTAATGTACTGTTTGTTTGTTTGTTTGTTTGTTTGTTTGTTTGTAGGTTCTATTGGTACTCGTGTGTTAATGTGATAATGGCAGTTGACTTGCGTAGCAATAGGTGAATGTTGTACTTGTTTATAAATACAGCTTTTTATTTTATCAAGAGAGTTTAGTGCTGTCACTACATCACATCATACAATGTGTATTGAAAATAATGGTAAACACATGATCAGGGACAATTAGGAATTAGTATGCAAACACTATTCCTCAATACAGTTAGCTACATCAGTCCATACTTCAATCACTTCCTTACATCAATCCATACTGTGAATCCATGCTCGCACCTCCCCCTCCCAACATCCCATTTGGTAAGTGGTCATGTCATTCATGAGTACATTGCATGGCAATTAACCTCCCTCCCCTTCCCATCTACTGAAATCCATCACAAGCAATGAGTCCCATCCCTCCCACCCCACAAGCACATTCATAGCAGTGCTATTCCCCCTCTTAGGAGCACAAAGCATCCCTAACTTCTCCTGCCTGGGTGAATCCAGCTCCACCTGTGGTGGGTGCACTTTCTGGCTGAGTGATTCAGTGGCACCTGGTGGCTGTAGGTCCATTTAGGGGATTGGCTCACCTCTGGCTTCACAAAGATTGTGAAGAACACCGCAAGCCACAGTAATGTGACACTGCAATGCAAATGGGTCTGTAAACATCACTAATAGGATTTCAATCTGCCAAAAGCACATTCAACAACCATTCAACACCTGCAAAGAGTGTAATTAAATGTCTTTTGTCAGGGCCTCTGAGATCAGGGTACCATTTCATAAGCCAAGGGAAAAGGTGGTACAGGGGTCCCCCTGATTAACAGTGGGAACAGTAACTCCACTGATGTCATTTGGTGGGAATAGTGTCCCAGCCTGTCCATCAATGTAGACTCCTAATCGGTGAAAAACTCTGGCATGGTGAACTTTTCCAGTGCAACCCAGGAAGACATTCATAAATTGCATTCTTTGGGCCACAAAAGCCTGCATAATTATAGAGTAGTAATAGCCATTGTGGTTTATGTACTCGTGCTCCTTGAGGAGAGCAAATTATGGGTACATGAGGCCCATCAATGATCCAGTGCAGCGTGGAAACCCACTTCTTTCAAAGCCAGCAGTTATTTCATGAATGTCTTTTATGCCCGCCATGTTAGGGTAAACCACATTCCTGATTGCCTCAGAAACCCCCATCACCACTTACTCTACAATTGACTTTCCAACACCAAATTGGTTGGCAACAGACCTGCAGCAGTCTGAGAGAGCCCGCTTCCAGACAGTAACCCACTTCTGGACCAGCCTGGCCTCTCTCATGCATGTGTCTTTATGCTGGAGAGTTGGGGCAAGATGCTCACAAAGCTCCAGAAATGTAGCTTTCTTCATGCGTCATCCCAGATCTGCATGACAATGGATTCCTACCAGTCTGTGCTTGTGGCCCTGCTCCAGAGTCCTGGTCTATGTAGGGGATATCAGCAACTGTATCCAGTGTCATAAGCAGTATCAGTCAATTCGAGTCTGCCATGCCTGTGTCCTCCTCATGCTCCACTGTAATGCTGACAGACCTTGGTCAGTGCTGGCTGGGGTCAAACCTGGGACTTTTGGAGCGTAATGCATGAGCATCGAGTGCGTGAGCTAAAAGTCACGTGTCTCTTAGCCAAGGCTATAGCAGGCTCATCAATCTCTAGCTTGTCTAGATGCCACTAGAGGGGGACAGAGTGCTACACAAAGCAGGCATAGGTTTCACCATCACAAGCGTTGTCAGGTGCCTTTGGTGGGTCAGAAAATGCTGCTGAAATCACCGCCAGTATCCCACGGAAGCTTTGCCTGCTTCCTAGCACAGGAGTGAAAGTGCAAGCAGGAGAAGTTCTTCAAAAGACACTCCTCCACGTTGCTCACTCCGGTAGCTGGGCATGCACAGACCAAAATGGTGGCTCAGCAGAATGTGTTGGCAGGTGTTCAAACTTTCTGTACCATGCGAGATGAACAGTCAAGTTTTCCCATAGTGCACCCATGGTCAAAGAGCTAGAGTGATCACCTTCTGAGAGTGCACTAGGGAGTCTTGGATATTGTTGGTTTGACTTGGGTCTGCATGCTGCAGTGTGGATTCCAGAACCCCAGGTCTAAGTCTGGGTTAGAACATCCTTAATGTAGGGTTAATAGTCAGTGTAGCCACTCAAGCTCTGAGTTCTCTAACCCAGGATCAGCTGACTGGAGTCCCACTAACCCTGGGCTTACACTGCAGTGTAGACAGGTTCATTTAGAGCTTGGTTCTAAAAGTGTGTGAAGGCTTGAGGGTGTCCTTATTTAATCAATAAATAAAAATAAATATAAATTAATGGAGATATCCCATCTCCTAGAACTGGAAGGGACCCTGAAAGGTCATTGAGTCCAGCCCCCTGCCTTCACTAGCAGGACCAAGTACTGATTTTGCCCCAGATCCCTAAGTAGCCCCCTCAAGGATTTAGCTCACAACCCTGGGTTTAGCAGGCCAATGCTCAAACCACTGAGCTATCCCTCCCCCGCAAATCAACACTAGTTTGCATCCCTAATGCATCCCATATTCTCTCTTGTGATAACTTTCTATGGGTCATCTTGACGTTGGAATTTAAAATAATCATGTGTTTGCTGAGAGGTGCTTGTTAAACTGCATGCAGTTGAGTCCAGCTAAGCATCACTGATGTGCTTTGCTCGATGAGTCATGCACAGTTCTAATTTGGCAGCACAATCATTAATTACATTTTGCAGGATTTCAGTTCTCATCCTGCTAATTTGGAGGGCACCCCCATGGTTGACCTTCTTTTCACTTTTTCATCCCATCAATACCGTGTTTGCTAAAAGCTAAAAATCCCACCACGTGTGTAATCCACGGTGTCCTGTTACTGTAGCTGCAAGATCAGTGCTCAAGCCTTGAAGATAAACATGACCAGAATGATTTTTTTAAAATTTCATTTGCTGAGGGGACACAACAAAGAGGAGTTCACTTGAAGCATTTATGATTTCATCACATTGACCAATGTTCATCAAGTATACAGAACCAGTTAGAAATGACTCCATAGTGTTAATGCCTGACTTCCCAGATGATTATTTACCTGTGTGTAGCTTCCACTGGAGTCAATGGGAGTAATTTTCATGGACCGCATCTCAGGATCAGGCCTTTAAGTAAACCCACCCAGTGAATATACTCTTCATTCCCCCTTCCTCCCATCCACATTCCCCCAAAATACTGCTCTGCATTAGTTATTGTTGTTTACCCTAGAAAAATATTATAGGTTGCCAGATTTTTTCAGGGAGTGGCAAAACATAGTCACTCCCCCTCCATGGATCAGAGGGCCCAAGGTACAGCACAGCCCAGGTAGTTTTACTGTGCAAGTGGATCAGGAGTCCAAGAGTAATGTAGGGGATACATATGTCCTGCATACTGCAGAGCCCTCTTCCTTTGAAATGCCCTTTGAGACCCCCAGAGAATGGTTTGAGCATTAAAACATGTGGACAGTTGAACAAACAAGGCAACACAACATACCTGAGGCAAATATCAATGACCCCTTAAACCATTTTATTGCTGATTGCTTACAGTACAATACAAACTATTTAACAGGGAAAGGCTGTTTCAGTAGAGCAGTTCTAGACTATGCAGACACAGTTTCTTGAGTTTGTGTAAAAAGCAGAAGGAACGATGAAGTATGTAATATAAAAACTTCTCACCCAGTCCTCCTGCACACACTGCTCCCATTCACTTTGATAAACAATGCGCAAAAGAGACGATAGCACTGAACCCATATATCCAAATAGATGCTGGAAAGGCTCAAAGCCTAAATCCAATGTGTGCCCCAGGAAACTGATCAGATGATTATAGACATTGTCTTGACAGGTAAGCTGCTCCCAGTGCTTACTTGTTCTGTTGATTTCTCTGCTGAGGGAGCAAGGTTGGGCTAATTGTAATTTCAACTTGTAAAGATAACAAAGGGAAGAATAGCTAGGAAGAAATCGTGCAGATAGCAGTTCATATTTTATATTTAAACAAAATCCATTAAGAAAGGAAAATCTATGGGGCACATAATTAGTTGATGTAAATTGTCACAGATCCCGCAAAATCTTTGGGGGTGGGAGGGGGTCTGCCCCCAAGAGCCCAAACTTGTGAGATACCTGGGAGGGGATTCATGAAGGAGACCTCAGTACTGTTCCAATGTTGACCATTTTAAGGCCTAGAAAATCCAGGATTAACACTGCAATCCACAAAACCGAGTTAGGTAGGTGAGCATGTCTATCAGATCAGGCCCTGTACGTGACTTAGGAGGCCAAACACCTGTCTTCCCCTGGTTCATGAATTGCTCTGGGGCTTAGGTGGAACGCCTAAAGGGACGCCAGATGCCTAAAGGGAAGAAGCAGTGACATGCCCAGAGGCTAAAACATATGATGTGTCTAGGGAATTTTTACACAAAAAAAGTAGGTGCCGAATGAGTTTATGGACCTACCAGGTTCAGTGAGAGTTTTGTGGATCGCAATGCAGTCAAAACTGGGACTTAGGCACCTAAGATTGGGGTTTAGGCACCTAAGTACTTTCATGGATGCCACCCTGAGTGCTTCCTTGGACCCTGCGCTTCTTTGGGAGGAGAGGGCACTCTCTCAGAGGATCCTTTGTATATTGCAGGATCAGGCTCTCAACTTATCATTCTGAGAAAGATGCATTTCTGTCCGTTTCCTTTCATATTTAATTAGGCAATATCTGCTAAGGATTAGTTAATAATGATCAGTGCCTGTGCACCACTTTGAAAATGTAACACACTACATAAGTGTTATATTTTTATTATTAATTATTATTATTATTATGCCTCATAGGCTGTATTCAGTTGCATAATGTTAAACAATAGCCGCATACAGATGTTCATGAACAGGTCAGAGCATCTCTCATTCAGTTATGAAGGCACTGGGTATAGTTTGTTTCCCTAGAGTTCTTGCTGATATGGATATTAAATTGCGTTTTTTAAGACTGCACCTACAAAGATGATATACTAATGCCTACTAAGCATATCAACACCAGGAGTTGTGAGTTTCCAGAGTTGAGGCAAAAGATGGTAGGCTACACTGCAAGCACTGTGCATCTGTTGGTGACAAGTGTTTTATTTGATCAGGCTGTCTCACAGAAATGTATCTGAACTGTACCCTTTTCCCAACTCCTTTAATCCCTGTCCAAGATACCTTTCCCTATATTATTTTTAAAAACCCATATTCCCAGGCCTTCGAAATAACAAATGTATTGACTTGGCCCCTTTATTAACAACTTGAGCTGGTTGGGAAATGGGCTTTTGCTGAAAACATTTCAATGGAAATGTTTGACTTTGGCAAAAAATCAAAAGTCAATATATATATTTTTTTTTGCCTAAAAACCAAAAATTTTTGTTTAATAAATCTTGCCAAGGAGCCTCATGGGAGTTGCAGTTCATGCTCCTATTTTTCTCTATAGGCCAGACTTTCTGGTCACATTACATCTCCCCTGATGCACCACAGTCTCCCTCCATGGTGAGAGGGAGGCGGCTGCATTGTTGGAGTCTCTGATTGTGGGGTCTCACAGAAGTTGTAGTCCTGCAGGAGAACTTGGCCCATAGAGGAGAATGGGGACATGAAGACACCAAAATAAAACTCCCATGAGGCACTGCAGCAAGGTATCCAGGTTAAAATATTTTGGGCTTCATGTATTTTTTTTTTTTAATATGTTTAGGTGAAAACTCTATTTTCTATTGAAAAACGGTTTAGATGGAAAATTTTTGCCCAGGCTTATTTACAATGTTTTCATCATAGGCCTATCTGAAGATAGAGCAACGGAAAAAAAGGAGTACACATGCCGTAATACTGTCAATTGTTCTCGACTATTAATTGTAATTTATTATGTTTGCATGATGAATAAAACAGGGTTGTGGGAGATGTAATTTTTTGTCATAAGTGTAGAGCCTCCTATGTATTTCTAGTGAATCAGTTGACACAACACTGCTAAAAATTCCTGTTCCTTGAAGCATGATTACTTATTAAAATCCAATTAGTCTTTGTGTTTAAGTCAGTGAAGGAGACGCTGCCAAGAATTTTGCCGAGCACAGAGTCATAATTGGCACCCCAGAATCAATTAGAGGATAATTTTCCAGCTGCTCTCCCTTGGCATTCCTAAGTAAGTAAATATAATGAATATAATTCATTAATAACTAATGGCAGAAAATAGGCTCCAAGAAAATGAGAAACACTGCTCGTACATGTTTCAGGTAGCAAAGATAGTATCACTGCATATATTTAGTCATTTATTATATCTTTGTACAGTGCCTAGCACAATGGAACCCAGACAAGTTTGAGACCTCTAAGTGCTATAATATAATATATAATATAAATTTTAAACAATAATAACATCAGCAGCACCTTGATCACATATTTCTACCACGGTAAATTGAAGAGTGAAATTCAATTATTGGCTGGCATCTCCATACTCTCTTGGATTTATCAGACTACCTCTATAGATATGACACCAGATTAATCAATTTAAAGAAAAAATGGAAAGTAATCTACCCCTTACTAATACATTAGTGATTCTGAACAAAGGTAGGACTAAGGCAGGCTTTGTCAGCTGCCTGGACAGGACCCATCTCCTTATATTCACTATCACTTTCACATTTTTAGTGTCTGCAGCCAGGGTATCTGAGGTATCCACAGCAATACTACTGCAAAAGACATGAGATTTCTGGTGCAGTCCTAAGGGGTTGAGAAATCTTCCAAAAGCCTGAGTTCCAAGCCAAAACCCTGAGTTTTTAGCCTTACATTTTTCTTCTAAAACCAGGAAATAAGATGAAGTTGTGACTCTTGGTGATGATCACTGTGGGTTCTTGGGGTCTAATTCCACAAGGTGCTAAGTGTCCCCAACGTCCATTGACTAGGGGCATAATCCCGCAAACCCTTACTTGTGTGAGTAGTTCCATGAGTAAGGATTTTCAGTAGAAGAGTCTTAAATGAAAGCTGGGGGCATTGGGCACCTTGTGAGATCAAAGCCCACCTTGGCATGTACTTTCAAGAGTTTACTTATTAGCCACATGCATTATCCAACTAACATGAAAGAAATGAAAAAAATATATTTTGAAATGTTACTAGTTGGGGGGCTCAAAACTATATATTTGGGAAGGAATCCTTATATTGTACCTTGGGATCATATTTACAATAACTAATTTTAGATTCATTTTTTTAAAATAATAAATATCAGTTTCAAAGCTGACAAATTGCAACAATAAATTGTATTAACACAAGTTTATGTAGATAGTCTAAAAAAAGCAAAAAGCAAACCCCATATATACACAATAATTCCTAGGTACTGGTTTCAAAACATAAAGACTAACATTTCCAAAGGGCTGTGTGAATAACTGAATATTCAGGTCAAGTGCACGTCCAAAAAATTGAAAAAAAATTGGTTTTGTGTCACCCAGAAATGAAATATCTCAAAATTGTCAACCCCAAACACTTCAGTCAACCTGAAACAAAATGTTTCATTTCAGTTTTGAGGGTTTTTTAAAACATTTTATTTCTTTTTACGTTAAAAAATCGAGGGAAATTCTGAAATGGGATGTTTTTCCAAAACAAAAGGTTGAAACGTTTCATTTTGGCAATACCCAAACATACCATTTAGACCTCCCCTCCCCCCTTTTCTTCTGAGTGAAACAATTTGTGCAAAGCTACCCGAAGTTGCATTTTTTGGCAAAAGAAGGTTTTGCACAAAAAATCCTGCCCAGCTTTATTACTAAATCTTTGCAGGATCAGGCCCACAGGAAAAGGCCCACTAGCTGAGCCACACAGATGAAGAGCAGGCTACAGAGGTAGCACTCTGTGCTAGGCAGGATGTGGAGGGCCCTGCTAAGAGACTTAGTGGAACTCCCTAGCTACAGAAAGTTGTCATGGTTCTGAGGTCAGCTATCATGGTTCTGAGGTCAGCTCCCCTGCTGTCAGCAACAAGCTACATGGGGTGCCTAGATACTCCTTTTTGGAGCAGCAAAAAAGAGCCTTGCTGAGCATGTTCACCGAGGCCTCCCATGGTGTATAGAGAGGATAGTGATCAACTATTCTCCATGTCCACTGAAGGTAGAGCAAGAATTAATGGGCTTAATCTGCAGCAAGAGAGATTTAGATTAGCTATTAGGAAAAACTTTCTAACTATAAGAGTAGGTCTACACTTACCTCCGGGTCCGGAGGTAAGCAATCGATCTTCTGTGATCGATTTATCGTGTCTTGTCTAGACGCGATAAATCGATCCCTGATCGATCCTGGAAGTGCTCGCCGTCGACGCCGGTACTCCAGCTTGGCGAGACGAGTACGCAGCATTGACGGGGGAGTCTGCCTGCCGCGTCTGGACCCGCGGTAAGTTCTAACTAAGGTACTTCGAATTCAGCTACGTTATTAACGTAGCTGAATTTGCGTACCTTAGTTCGAAGTGGGGGGTTAGTGTGGACCAGGCCTAAGAGTAGTTTAACTCTGGAATAGGCTTCCAGGGGAGGCTGTGGTTGTACCTCAGCATTAAAGGTATTAAAAACAGGTTGGACAAACATCTGTCAGGGACGATATAGGTTTATTTGGTCCTGCCTCAACACGGGGCTGGACTTGATAACTTCTCGGGGTCCCTTCCCATCCTACATTTCTAGGATTATATGACTCTGTGCAGGCAGGATGGCTCAGGGGCTGTTTACTTAGCACCTATTGCTCTGCTTCCCTACCAATGTATTTCAAACTTATCAGGGCAGAATTTTTCCTTTATACTGAAGCAAGGCAATGGTAACACAGTACATCTGGAACACAATGGCTGGAGGCAGCAGTTGCATCCCACATTTTGACTAAGAGCTTTGAATGTTTCCAATTTGTTCTTGAACACTGGCCTCTTGTTTGTCATGTCCTTGGGCATGTATGCCGGGAAGTATGTTTAAGGTCTCTTAACCTCAGGAATGTGTCCTGTATCACTTTAGATGCTGGAAACACCCTTGTTGTTTTGGGGGGAGTGGAGGGGAATAAAGAATCATTTGTGAGCTCTAATTAATTTAAAGTATTTTTTTCTGTTTTAAATTTCAATCCTGTTTTAAGCCACATAGCTCAGTGTCTCAAACCTTCTACATGTGCCTTTTAAATGTGTTGTCTCGTTGGTACTGCCAAACCTTCCTAATCTCCTCCCTGGTGTCTTTTTCTATCTTTACTGAAATAAATAAATAAAATAAAATAAAATAAAATAAAATAAAAAATCTCCCACTCCACATCAGGCTTTGCTGACATTTTATTCAAAAAATTCTCCCCCCCCCCAGTTGTTAATGTGGTTGTATCATGAGGCATATGCACATGCTGTCACTTATTGACACCTTTATTCACTATTTATAGCAGCCATAGACAAGGATGGAGACATTTTACCTGTCAGTATCCCACAGTGTCTCTTCAAATAGCCCCTTCAGTCAAGAGCTTGCAGACCAGCAGGTGCTCCTAGAAGTTCAGGAATGATGTCAGAGCATCAGTCAGCTCTTACAAGGGGGAGAGGAAGGAAAAGGTGTTTGTGGGGAGTATCAACAGTGAAAACGCTATTTGCACAAGGTCAGAAGTAACCTGTAAGCAATCAACTATTTCACAAGAACAAAGATCCCCTGTAGTTACAGGTGCTTGAAGCTGATACTGGTTCAGTCAAGTTTCATACAGTACATTTTCTATTCAGAATTATCTTAGTCAGTCTCTCATTTATCCTATCAGAAACATTTTCCCTCCATATTTTATTCCTTCTCTCACCGCTTTGGTTTAAAATGCATCTGAATTGGTTTCACATATGGAGGTAGTGCAGGGTTTTTGGTTATCTACAGATGGCACATCAGTAAACACTTTAAATCTGCTTAACCACTAATAGATGTCAACATCCCAAGGGAGCTTGAAAATTTCCTCATGTTCATTATATAGTCATATTAAGCCACAAAAGTTGGCAAGGGAAATGAAAGATGGGGAATTAAAAATTAGAGAAATCTCAACCCCAAATTCTGCAGCAAATGTGATATGTCAGCCAGATCATCACTATACAGCACACTGAATTAAAGGGGACGTTCCACCCTTAACTCTGTATGTCTTTCCTTGGGTGGATTTATGTCAGACCTTAACTTCTGAACTTCATTGTTTTTAGTTTAACATACCCATTTTTGCCATCATGCAAATAGTGTGGGGGTGGAGTTGGTGCTGGAGAAACATATGGTTGATATGGCGTAGGGTCTCAAGCACCAGTAGGTTTTGTATAGAAATATCCATGGATTTTTCTGAAATGAAGCAGGAGAGTTACACATAAAAGAAATGACTTATTACTACTTATTTCTTGCACTTTTATAACTCCAAAAGGTTCCAAGTTTCCCACCCCTTCAAAAATTTCAGCCTATGATTATTATTTTATTTACAAAACTGCCTAGAGGCCTCAATAGAGATCAGAGTAGCATTGTGCTAGACTCTCTACAGAACAGCCCCCAGTCCCTGTGAGGATGAACAGAGATGATTTGGTCAAGAGCATCTGTCTCCAGGGGTGAGTCCTCCTGTCTAGATAGTTTCAACTAGAAATAACTATTTTATTTAGGGGCAGATTCTGATACCCTTACTCGCACTGAATAGCACTTTACTCCACAAGTAGCCTTCCACTCCCAACGTAGCAGGTATTTTATTATGTCCAGTGCAGTGTTAAATGACCTCATGCCATATACACAATATTAAGGGTTGGTCTCCTATGTCCTAATCTCAAGCTTTTTTGCTGCCCCAAGCGGCGAAGAAAAAAAAAAAAAACAAGCTATGATTGGTGGCACTTCGGTGGCTGCTCTACCGCGTCACTTCATTCTTCGGCAGCAATTTGGCAGCCGGTCCTTCCCTCCGAGAGGGACTGAAGGATCCGCCACCGAATTGCCGCCGAAGACCTGGACAGGCCGCCCCCTTCCATGGGCCGCCCCAAGCACCAGCCCGCCTCTAAATCCTCTCGCTCTCACCCCATGAAGGGAATTAAAAGTACATGAATGGTTCCTTCTTCCTACAGGCTAGAGCAAGGGTTCTCAGAACAAATTATTTGGTGGCCTCAGAGTGCAGCCACCAACTCTTGCTGGTGGCCGCTCTCACACTTTTCCCTAAAATGCTTAATTAGCTTTAGGAAAAATAAATAAATATGCACATATAGCCATCCAAATCATTGTAATTTATTTATTACTAGCTAATAAGTCTGTTGTGAAAAGTGATATTAACCAACATACAAATATCACTTTTCACAGCAGATTTACTCAGCCCCAGGAAATCTGGTGACAAATTAAGCCCTGGATGGCAGATCAGGGGAGGAAGCAGGGGCCAGGGCAATGGAGGGGCTGGAGCCTGAAGCCCCGTGGCCAGAGCTTGGGGCTGAAGCCTGAAGCCTCGTGGCCAGAGCCTGTCTCCCCTGCCACCTCTGGGCTGAAGCCCAAATCTTGAGCCCCACTGCCCCTAGGAAGGTGGGGAACAAACCAGTTGCCCAACCCTTGCTGGAAGCCCCAGCAACCAATACCAAGACTAGTCATACAGGAACACCTGGGATGGGGATGGGGAGGGGCCACTTCTTTCCTCAACCCCCCACCCCCCAATCACAGCCAAAGAGACTATGGCTGCAAGAAAAGTCCCTGGTGGCCACATGCAGCCACAATGGCCACACTTGAGAAACGCTGGTCTAGAGTCCACCAGCCATTTCCTGAGTTCTTACTCATCTTTGCCTCTGGGAGATGGTCCTTTTGAGCCCCTCATCTGCACTGATACCAGCCATGGAGACCAGAAAATAGCTTGGCTGCACCCTTGCTCCATTGCCTGGTATCTGTTTCTCATCTATGCAGTCTCTGAATTCTCCCCACCATGTATTGACCCTTTGTTTGATAAACAAATCATTTTCTTCACAAAGTTCAAGGCTATTGTAACAGAGTGGTTTGCCCTGGGGCTGGAGAGCGTGGGGCTAAGCCAGCTTTATTACAAGCTTTATTAACCAGGGAGTTAAAAGATAAAAGGCAGCACAGGGCAATATGGCCAAGAGAAGCTCAGGAATCAGGAGACACTAAGCCCTGGTCTACACTACGAGTGTAGGTCAAATTTAGCAGCATTAGATCGATTTAATCCTGCACCCGTCCACATGACGAAGCCATTTTTGTCGACTTAAAGGGCTCTTAAAATCGATTCCTGTACTCCTCCCCGATGAGGGGATTAGCGCTGAAATCGACCCTGCTGGGTCGAATTTGGGGTAGTGTGGACGCAATTCGGTGGTATTGGCCTCTGGGAGCTTTTCCAGAGTGCTCCATTGTGACCGCTCTGGACAGCGCTCTCAACTCAGATGCACTGGCCAGGTAGACAGGAAAAGCCCCCGCACCATTATGCACTTGCTCAGCCTATAGTTGAACTGCTCCTTACTACTGTCCAGGCTTCATGAGCCATGGGAGCAAGGGGTGGGCTGGGGTAGGTGTGACCAGGCAGTGCTGCTGACTGGGAGAGCAGCCTGAGGCAGAAGCCTCCAACTGGCATGATATTCCAGGAACACCCACGTCTGCCCAGGCACCCCCGACCAACCTAACCGAGGTCGGCCAGAAGCACCCACGGGACGACGACGATGGCTAGCAGTCGTATTGTAGGGGTACTGTGAGACACAAAGAGACTGTCTGGAGAGTTTCAGGGGCCTGCAAGAGGGAGCTAACTGGGGCAGGGTGCCTGTAAAGTGACCTCTGGCTGTGAGGGGATGCTTAATAAGCGGCCCCACGGCTGCAGACCTGATTTCTATGTGCGTGATCACTACATGCCACAAAATTCTGGAGACCTCCTGGTTAACGCTCCTGCAGGCCCAGTCCACATGAGCAGGCTTGAGAACTCTCTGTCATACCCATCTTTCAAGCATTTCAGGCCAAATCACTTTTGTGTCTGGTCACAATTGAGCCATCCAACGCACATCCACTAAATTCTGACTCGCAAACTCACTTCAGTGCAAATCCCAAGATCATTCTCCCCAAAATGAATAATCAAGACATTAGAAAGATATGATTCTCCCATCAGGCAGTTCAAGAGAGGCATGGGCTGGTCCCACAACACACCCTTCATGTTATATCATCGATGACAGACTGCTTCAGTCCTGCAGCCCAGGTGCCTGCCAATTTACTGCCTGCTTGTGGGACAAGGGCCCACAAATCGAGACATCCACATTGTTGCTTAAGGCCTTGAATCAATCATCTACTTCAAGATGAATGGTGCATCTAAACCCCAGAGCTTCTGAAATTAATGTATTTTTTAAAAATCGCCTTGTGACAAAGATAAGGAGAGTGCAGAGAGTACCCGAACATGCTTCTCACCATGTTAATTTGCAGATTCATACAATGCAGCTTGAAACTTTGAACTTTCTAATGCAGACAAGGCGCAATCAACTAAACCTTTAAGATTTTGGACATTCTTGTTGTAAGTGTAAATGATCACACAATTACATTTCTGAATAAAAGACCCTGCAGTGGAAAAACTGCCTGAATTACCAGGTCATATTATGGCAGAGGAAATAATGAAAATAATTTACAGCTCACAGTATCACAACAGACAATCAAAATGTAAATTAGTGTCTGACTCAGTATTAAAAATATAATCATTAAAATTAGCCTTGGGTAATGGAGTGCAATACACAAAGAAGTCAGCTCTAAACAGAAATTAAATAATACTATGCTAATTTATAAAAACAGCTATCAGAAAAGATAAAATTGATGACTAAAGTGTTCAGTATACTTAGAATTCGCAAACCTTTTCATGATAAAATTCCTCTTCTTAGGTAACCTGGATGGAAAGAAAGAAAATTTTAATTTAATCAAAACTTTTTCTTATGAAAAGCACTTTCCGAAAATTTAAACAAATGTGCATCTTAGTATACCAACTTGCTAATTCAATATATTCCTGCAGCTATTGTTCATTTGAGTTGATTAGTTATTTTGTACATTTTAACTCAAGTCAGTCTGTTGCACCATTATAGGTTGCTACCACTGTACTCTGAATATGGAAGCCACGAATCTTCTTGCTTTCGCACAAAAGGTGATCCCAAGCAACATTTTTGACAATGCAGGAGACTGTTACACAACTGGCAAGGAACAGTATTGTTTTGTTTTCCAGTGAAACTTCTGATATAAGTCACTGTCAAAGACATGATGCTTTACTGGGCCATTTGTTTATTTCAGTAGAGCAAGGTCTGTGTTTCCATAGTATTAAAACATAATTTGATTATTCAGAATGAATATATGAATGAACAGCTAGATGTGAAGTCCATATATCATTAAGCTTTTCCTTGATTTATAGATCCCATTTCAGAAAGATGTTTAAGCAGCAAGTCTGAATGTAAGCATGTGAATAGCACTATTGAAGTCAATTGCTTTGCTGAATCAAGTGCTTACTAGAATCTTATCTTTCAACTCTGATATGAGCAACATAGTCACTTGACCTTTCTTAAGATAAAGCTGCTGCCAGATTCAGACAAACTCCTAAATCTGATATTCTCCATGTTTGGAATTCCTTTGACATGATGGAGAACATGATGGAGTTAAGTTTTCATATAAAACATTTATATTCTCTCCATTATACCTGTTTCTTCTTCCACTAGTGCAAGGATATTCTGACTAAGACGTCAGGGAATTCCAAAGATTAAAGATCTGTTACAAATAATCCTGTTTTATTATTGACTTTCTACTGCATTGATAATTCACAATTACCTATAATAATTCTACAATTTTATTTCATAGTACTTTAAATTCTTGCCCAGTTGTCCCTCACATAGGGTCCCCTGCCAGTTATGGAATGTATTGATTTAGACTTGACATACATTTTGAAAAGATAACACAGTGTCAGAGGGTAGCTGGCCCTCTGAAGGCGTGAGGGGCTCAGCCTACCTCTGCCAAACTCCACAAGAGGGAATGACTGAGGCAACTCAGGCTCACCTGGGACTAATTAACTCACTGAGTAACTGAAGGCAGTTACTTACTCAGGGAAGCACTTGAGTATGATAAAAAGAAGCTATTCCCAAGGGGGGCTAGAGAACAGAGGCTCTTGGGTAGAGGAACAGTCCCCAGAAAACAAAGCGAGAGATCCAAAGGGGAGGGCTTCTCAGGGAGCACTTAGTGGGTGGGCTTACTAGGAAAGGAAACTAAGGAAGAATGCTCCTAGGTGGGAGAAGCTCTGAAAGGGAGGAGCTATGAATACCAAATCTCACTGAAACCTTGTCCATAAGCCCCAGATCAGAGGAATTATATACTGCTCTAAGGAAGGGTTGCTGTGGTTTGACCTCTGGGGGAACCTTGATCCAATGGTAGAGACTCTCCCCTAGCTAATGACATGAGGCCCAGGCTCCCGAAGGGGGTTTCAGACCAAGATGGCCTAGCTGGTAAGGGACCTAACCGTAAATGCAGTTGATGGACTAAGATTAACTCAGCTCCCTCCACATCCCCCTCCAGCTAGAGATGGCGGGGTGGGGCCTATTTGTATAATGTTCCACCTTTGGGTTAATAAAGGGGGCCCCTGAAGGGGCACTGTTCAATGTACAGAAGCCTTATTGGACTGGAAGCCCACTAGTGGAAACTGAGCCAGAGACATAATTGTGGTGCTCCACTGGGCCACTAGGGTGCACTCAAGGTGTGAGGACCCCCACTACATGCAGCCATCTTTTGAATTATTTTAGAAGAATATTTGCCAACATTTTAGTAGCTGGCAGGGGTGGGGGGAAGGTGCAGAAGCTCCCTAAATGGAAGGATGGAGAGATAGGAGGGGGAGTATTGAGACTTGGTGGGAGGAAAGGGGAAGCAGCTGGCTCCAGGCTGGGAAGGAGGGTCCCACGGGTTCTTAGCAGTTCTCAGGCCCCCTAGGTCCCACTTCTGTCTTGGCCCTCTACCCCATCCCCTGGATGCAGGAACGTTTACACGGGGGTGGAGTTCCCGCAATATTTCCATTGTGGAGGTGCTAGCTCCCCTATCCTTCCTCCCCCTGGTTCCACCTGCTACTGATTAGTAGTCATTTTTATTGTAAGAACATTTTCTAAATACCTTTTGGTTCTCTTGTGCTGGAAAAGATCATTTTATAATATTTCTCCAAATGCAAATCATCATCTAGTACATTATGTAGTAATCTATTGTCCCCTTACAGAAAAATTGCTAATAAAATATAGAACCAATATAACAGAAGATGCTGAAATCGAAGTTGTGTGTATTTACTACAGCATATCTCATGGCAATTTTATGTAGCTCTTGACATTTTCAAAGCACTGTACAAACATTCAGTGAAAAATAAAATTTCAGAACCTCCTTATGAGATAGGGATGTAAGTATTGTTGTTTTTTCATTTTATGGATGGGGAAGAGAAGACACAGAAGTGATTTGCCCAAGACAATGTAGCAAGTTAGTGGGAGAAGCAAGATTAGAACTCAGAAATTATTTGTTATCATAGAAATACAGTAACTCCTCACTTAACGTTGTAGTTATGTTCCTGAAAAATGCAACTTTAAGTGAAACGATGTTAAGCTAATCCAATTTCCCCATAAGAATTAATGTAAATGGGGGGGTTAGGTTCCAGGGCAGCTTCCCCTACTCTGCAAGCACCAGGGGCGGGGGGCTCAACCCTCAGCCCGCCCACTCCACTCCACTCCTTCCCCCAAACTCCCATCCTTGACCTGCCTCTTCTTCCCTCCCCCTCACCTCCTCCCTCTTTACTTCGCATGCTGCATCCTGGCTCCTCCCCCCTCGCTCCCCTCCCTTCTAAATGCCGCAAGCCAGCTGATTTCTGCATTCGGGAGACAGGGGAGGGAGGGGGAGGCACTCCGAGTCCTTGCTCCTCCCCACTCCCTCCTGCCCGGGGAAATCATTTGGCTTGCCGTGTTCGGGAGGCAGGAGAGGGAGGGGGAGCCTGCGCGCCGAGTCCTCGCTCCTCCCCCCTCCCTCCAAAACACCGCAAGCCAGCTGATTGCTGTGGACAGGAGGCGGGGGCAGGAGGGGGAAGGCAGTGATCCACAGGGTCTGCCAGCAGGCGGGAGGCGCTGGGAGAAAGCAGGCAGCCAAACAATGTAAGAGTGGAGCATTGCACAACTTTAAATGAGTATTGTCCCTAATTGATCAGTAACGGAACAACGAAACAACGTTAAGCAGGATGACTTTAAGTGAGGAGTTACTGTATAGGGTTGGAAGGAAACATCAAGAAGTCAACTAATCCATCCCCCAGACACTGAGGCAAGCTCATGTATACCGAGACCATCTCTGACAGGTGGTTGCTTGATTATCTACCAAACCAGAGTATTCAGGTAGCTTTACTTGTGCAACTGTGTCAGATAAGTTTGAATCTTCTGACACTGTTGTAATACTGAAGCTTTGTCTACTTTACCACTTTTGTTGGTAAAACTTTTGTTGGTCGGGGTGTAAAAAATAGCCACCTGACTGACATAAGTTTCACTGACAAAAGTACCGGTGTGGACAGCACTATGTTGGCAGGAGACACTTTCCTGATGACATAGCCTTGGGGTGGTTTAATTATGTTGGCAGGAGAGCTCTCTCCCCGCCACAGAGTGTCTACATGGGAGACCTTACAGTGATGCAGCTGTGCCGTGTAGTGTAGACATAACCCTAGACTCTTAAACACTGAAATAAAGACAGGGTGGTTTTGGTGCTCAAGGTGAGGGTCACAGGAAGTTATGCCTTTATTGGTGATGATGATGCTCACAGCTGCTAGGAGTTGGAAGTAATTCCAGTGGCTATTATTACCCCTAATACCATTTACAAGGGTATTAAGTAGTAATACCCTTCATTGAAACAAATCAAATATTAAAACTCCTATTGACTTCAATGGGACTAGGTTTTCATCCTGGTCTTTAACTGACCTCAGTGAGATTATATTATAGTCCAATATATGTCTATTATGTAATGTTACAGAAATGGACCCAAGCAATACCCTGGATCCAAACACCCCTGATCTTTAGAAAACCTCTGATCCAGGGCCAGAATTGAATTTCGAAGCTTTATTATTGATATTACCTTAGCACCTAGAAGTCCTATAGACTGGGACCCCATTGTGCTAGGCGCTGTACGAACACAGACCAAAAAGACAGACTGAACTCTCTCATTTTATCCAATTTTAATCAAATCGATCTAATTATGGGGAAACAACATCCCCAGTTTAGTACATTCAGCAGTCTGTGCTTTAGGTCAGGTCAGACCCCATAAAGGGTCCCTTTCAACAAAGAGATAGGAGATGACTCTCTGGGAGTTGCCAGGAGCATATTGGTGCATTGTAAATTGGATGCCGAGACTAATGTCAACACATTCAGTGGAGAAATAAAATAAAATATCAGAGATGGGTGGTGCAGCTATGCAAGTCTCATATGGTCTTTCACTTTCCAGAAGCAATTTCAAAGCTCTTACCACTAGGAACACTTATTTTTAGTTATGTTTTTACATGCAGTAGGACTTCTCTTCTCTGGACTGACTGTCAAAATAATTCTAAAATGTTCTTTGTAGTAGAGTAGGTCGTACCATTAAAGATGGCTATTTTTTCATTCAATGGCATGCATACCCATCTCTTGCATTCCATACCACCAAGCCTTATTTTGACCCAGACGTGCAAAATGTATTTGTTTAGTCAGGAGATTCCTGCTAATTGTTTGACTGTGCTTGCAGGGGAAAATTTGATATTTATACTGATGTTCTGAATGCATTGCACTTTTGTTTCTTTGTTAATGGTGTTTGGATGGTTGTGAAGAGATATATAATGGCATCAAATAATTTTCATAGGTTTTCTTCAAAGTAGCATAATTACTACAAATATTGCCCACCCACTGAGACAATCGGAGAACTTAATTTCAGATGAAGCAATATGTGTAAAAGACAAGAAGAAAGAAACCAGATAATGATGCTACTATAAAATAGGAAATTCTGTTTATACTTAAAGGAACAACTTCCAGCCTTGAAATCATTTTTTTCCCCCAGTTTACAACATTTTCTTAGCTTTGTTATACTAATAGCAGCAGAGAAACCTACATGTACTCTTGTTGTTGTTGTTGTTGCAGCTCCTCACACACAGATGAAGTGCTGCTAGGCATTCAGAGATGCTATTTGTAAGTATAATGTCTTTTTAATATCATGAAGTATTATATTGATTGTAATTGAGGAGTTATTCAGGGTATTCACCTTTCCCCTTGACTTTAGCACTCTGCTAGTGTGTGCATACTGTACTCCCGCTCTTCACTTCAACATGCTGCCATTTACTTCCCAAAACAGACTGCTTGCCTCCAAACTAATCCTTACTACAGCTTATTGCCCAGCCCCCAACCAATGCATAATTCTCCACCAGCAAAACCTCCCCTTCCTCTTTCCCACACTAACCTACCCAGATCCATTCTCCACTTCCATCCTTTCTCATCATTACAACTTCTAATTCTCATTTGCCCATGGGAGGAAAATTTAATTGTGTGGTGCCTAGCCTGAGTTTGAGAGTGGGAGACAGCTTCAGTGATATCTGCAGTACCTCATGGGGATTGTGGGACTTAATCAATGGGCGCAGCGCTCTGTATGGAATTCTATGCATTTGCACAAAGCCTGTGCCAGTAAAAAAGACAGAGGCTCCTTGGCTTTCTTGATTCTGCATGAGAATTTCTGCCTGTGCTTATATGCCAAAGGGCCAGCTGTTACGGAGGTCTGGTCATGGGGGGGGGTTAAGTGCTAAAGACCACAGGTTAAAATCCTGTAAAGGGAAGGTTGAGCATTCTTGGTTTATCATCTTCCATCTCACAGCAGCTCTCTATCTAAGGGAGGTGGGACTGGCAACTCTGACATGCAAGGGAGGATGAGGAGAACTGCAAGTATATGTGCTATGCCAGCAACCCCTGTGCAGCAATCAGCACAGGGCAGAGAGTGCCACCATTTGGTTCCATGCAATCAGCAAGGTGAGGCGCTAAGGTTGAACTTCCATAGGATAGATGCAGCCTTATTTAATTAACTTTTGTGGAACGCTGTGATTATCAGAGATCCTAGAAATCCATTGCCATGGAAAAACACAGAATTTGCATTTTTACAGAGAATCTTTAGTGTTTACATTTTGTGAAAAAATAAAAACATATATTAACTACTAAGTACATTTTACTGAAAGTTAGGGTGACCATATTTCCCTAAGAGAAAATGGGACATTGCGCGGGGCTGGCCTGAGCCACCCGGGGCTGGGACTGACAACCCAAGTCCTGCTGCCCAGCGTTGCCACTCACCCCCTCCCAAATATTCCTCTGCACCTCCCTAGGGGGCACACCCCACTTTTTTGGCATAACTGGGCATTTGTCTCGTGTGCTCTTGCCAACTGATGATTATTATTCTGTCATTATTCTGGGGATCAGGTCTGCTTGTCCTAGCCTACCAATAAACAGGTCACATAACAGTATTAAATAATATCAGACTAAAGAGCTCTTACCTTATATCATAAAGCTGTATATGGAAATAACGGCAGCGGGAAAAATAGATAAGCAAATCTTAGTTGTGGAGGGTGTCGAAGTTAAAAAGTCTGCTTCTCAATAGTTGTAAACCAATTTGTGTTGCTCATCATGAGGGCTCAGTGTGGATATGTGAAATGAGGGTCTTAATTTGTAAATTCTTCTTACAATATGAGCAACATGCCTCAGGTGGCACATGTCCAGAATTCACCACCAAATTTGGTCAGGTCATTAGCTTCCCTGGCTTGGGCTAGGTAGTGTAATCTGAATGCTGATCCATGCCCCCAGCAACTATTTAGTCTATCGTCTCTAGTCTTCCTCTGGCTAGGACACATGCAGATAATACATAAACAGAGATATCCTATCTCCTAGAACTGGAAGGGACCTTGAAAGGTCATTGAGTCCAGCCCCCTGCCTTCACTAGCAGGACCAAGTACTGATTTTGCCATGGATCCCTAAGTGGCCCCCTGAAGGATTGAACTCAGAACCCTGGGTTTAGTAGGCCAATGCTCAAACCACTGAGCTATCCCTCCCCTTACAAGTCATCATTCTTCTTTGCAAAACTAATTATCTCCATGTCTTTTTCAGAAGTCTTTCCCCTGGCTTTGTCTCCTTTAGAATCTTATTCAACTAAATAAGTCATAATGCTTTTCTGGGTTACCAGTCTGCCAATACTAGATATTAGCCACTTGGCACAAGGCTAAATTGAAAATAGGCATGTCACTCCAATGACGATTGAATAAATTTCCTAGCAAATAAAATGTCAAACACAGTGGCTCGTTAGGTTTTGGAAATATTAGTTCCATTAGCACTATTTGGAAATGAAGTAGAAGAAAACATTAAGGAAAGAAACTTAGGAGGGGTGGGTGGATGTGCGTAGTCTATAAAATCAAAGTTGAAGTCAAAGCTGCCATTTGAAAAGGAGGGATCTTGTTATGAAGTAAGCCTTAGTACCCGTAGTATCTACCAGACATGTAAGCTAATTTTCTGCAGTGTTGCATTTTGAGATTATCACATGGAATGCTAATAACCATCTTTAGCAAAACAGGGGAATCTGACCTCCAGAGACAGACTCTGACCAGCCTGTCAAGTCAAAGAAACAACAAGTATATTTATATTAAAACAAAGGTTGAAGTGTAAAAATTCTGAACAGTACTTATCTAGTGGTGTTCATCCATACATCTCATGGTGCTTCATTAAGGTGGTTAACATTATTATCCGCCTTTTTACTGATGGGGAAATTGAGGCACAGAGGTGTTTTGCACAAGGTTACACAACATCAATGGTAGAGCAAGGTTTAGATGACATGCTAAGGAAAATGCTGGTGTCCTGTCTGCACTACAGCTTCCACTGGTGGAGCTGCACTGGTGTGAACTATAAGTCCCATTTTTTTGCCAATTTGGTTGTAAAACTTACTTCAAAGCATTGTGGCTGTTTTCTGCACTAACATTTTCAGCTGTGGTTGAGTTGGCTGGCTTCTCTTGCTCTGTCCCCAAACTGGTGTTGAAATCAGTTGTCCAGTTGCTGTGGCAGTGTCAAACAAGGAGAGCAAACTCATTTTAACAAAGTCGGTCAACCTTGAATCCCAACAGAAACCAACTACACTTAGTTAAAATCCCAGAATGCACACTGCTCAGCAGATAAGCAAAGGAGCATGGGATATCCTGTGAGAACTCCATGCCCTTAGTACACAGCAAACCACCGTCATGTGTATACAATGTGGGACATTAAAAGAGGGCACACCATGCCATGCACACACTACTTGTGCAGCTTGCATATTGTGTGTTACCTGATCTGCATCAAAAAACTAAGGATTATGCCATCCATGTAGACAGGCTCTTAGCTGAGTCCTTTCTGGTCCTTGAATCTGTGGATCCTACTCATTACATGCTTGATGATTTGTATTCTGATTTCTTCAGCTATTGTAGCTTGTACAGCCCATGAACAAACCCTGACATCAACTATAGTTGGCCTTGCTTTATACTGTGTCATCCTCATGTTGTGATGAGATTATGAGTTAAAAGTATACTCAGAAAAAATACTATTTGTTTTAGATCTTTGATTATAACTTTTGGCTATTTGGAAACGTTGCATTAAAAAAGTGTTTAGCTTAAATATGATTTTAAAATGTTTTAAAAGCAGGCAATCTGGCTCGCTCATTAAAATGAGAGAGTCTACTGAGTTTGACATAATAATTGAAGAAATTCAGTAATTTTAATAGAACCAGTTCATGAATTAAAGATGGTTAATTAAGGCAAAGAAAATGGGGAAACTCAAACAGCACTGCATTTGAGTTCAAGTGATGTCCTCATTGAAGTGCAAGTGACGACCCCTCAATTTAATACATAAATTATTAAGAACTTGATTTTCTCCCCACCCCTGTGATTCAGTACATTAATTTGAATGTTTTCCAATGAGCTACATAATGAGGAAAATCAGGGTTCTACATAAACAACATTAAATTAGCACAGAAACTGTCTTCAGCTAACATGCATTGAGGTGAACTCAGCACGTTCTCAGAGAATATTTTGGTTCACTTAACAACTGTTTGCCATAGAGATTCTATTGTCTAGGGATGAATGAATGCAGACTTCACCACACTGCTCTGCTACGCCTCATCTCTTGTGAACTGGAATGAGAAACATCCCACTTCCCTGATCTGACCATTAGTTTACCCTGGCAAAGATCATGATCTTCTCTGTCCCACCAGGAAAGGGAAGCAACAAAGCTGGTTTGCCTGTGAGAATGCCTGAACCCTTTAAGGTTTCAGCTTGCCCCAGGACAGCAAACTATTCAACGGCCAGGCCAACTGCTCTTTTGCAAGGAGCCCATAAGAGCTGTAGGGTGTATGCTGGTGATTCAGTTGGCAGCATTCTTTCCTGTGAGTACAGAACCAAGTATTGCATTAGGAAGAATTATGTTACTGGAGATGCAATTTTTTAACTTTCAAGCAGGGCATTTTTGTATTTAAGTGCAACAGTCCTTACTTCGGTAAAACGGTCCTTGAAATCAAAGATCTGGTTACTAGAATACTATATAGAAACATACCATAAAACTACATATTGGTCCTTCCTCCCATTGACTTCAAATAGGAACAAAATTATAGCCAATATGGCTACTTTAGAACATTATTAATTAGCGAGATCCAGTAGGAGCCCAAACCTCCTTACGATCACCTTCCTTTCCCCTTGAACAGAATGGTCTATTTTGCAGTATATTGAATATGCATTTGTACCATGTTTGCTTTGCTTACCTTACTTTTAGTATGGCCATCCCTTTGAAGGTCTGTCCTTTTGAGGTCACCATATTGTAACTGAAGAACCCATATTCCTGGAAGTTAGTCTAATGCATATGATGTTAGAGTATGCTGATGGAGAACTCCTCATAAAATTGCATCAATATTGTACCATTGTATTTGTGAGACTGGGACTATTTCTACACTACCGAGCCTAGGCTGGTACAGCAATGTCAGCATAGCTGTACCGGCATAGCCCCCTAGTGTAGACACAGTGTACACCTACTGTTTTTCTGCCAGTATAGGAACACCACCTCTCCAAATAACATTAGTTATGCTACCCAAAGTACTCTACTGCACTGGGGATTTTGTCTGCATAGCTATGTCGCTGGGAAGTATGAGTGGGTTTTTTCCCCACCCCTGACCAACCCCTGGTATAAGGTTTAAGCGTAGACCAAGCCTGGCTTTACTGGCCCAGGACAATACACACCTGGGTACTGAAGAACCTCCCAGCAAATGCTGTTGTTTTTATAACCCATGACAATATTCAGATCATACCACAAAAAGATTTCTTGGTGGACAGGACGATCCCTCCTCAGTACAACCATATTTTCCTTTTAACCTTTTCCCAATGCCCCATAGTTTCAGACAATGATTAGGATAAAGATTTCTGTTCTTTTTAGCACATTTCAAGCAAACACCTGAGCTACACATCCCTGTTTTTGTCATATGACTTGGAATCTTCTTTGTTCTGATGAGGATATTTGTTCTGTGAATCTAAACTTCATGTCAAGACGTTTAATATTGTAACAGTTGTTCTCCCAACTTTAACTCCCTCACAACTGAGCACAAAGGGCCACAAAATCCAAGGACCCTTCTTATAGTTCTACCAATGTGCTTCTTTCTCAAAGTAGCTTTTTAGATATAATAGGAAATGTAACTTTGTTCCCAATACCCATACAACTAGATTCACACTATGCTATTCTGCACTGTGCTTACATACTTGTTGATGCAGTTCTAAGTTTAGAGAAAGAGAAGGGAAGAATAATACATTAACCAGCATTTCTATTTTTCTGAATAATAATTTTCAAGTTAAAAAATGCATCTCACTCATCTAGATAATTAGCAGCAACATTCTTTCAGCTTCTAAATCGTTTTTTTTTGTAATGTATTCTAGTAACATGACCTTGCATGACTGACATTAAAACAGAATTATTCATCAGTCATAATGTATTAAAATATTTAGATCATGTGGTTATGAAAAGAGGTTTCTACATAGCCTTAAAATGTAGATCACAGTGAATCTTATTTTCTGGTAACATATTCCTGAGCTTTTAATTAGACACAATACGCTCACACTACAAGAGTACTAAAGATATTCCTATCTAAGGAACAGATTCAGTAGTCAAAGCAGCACATAACTCCCACTGAACTCTATGGGAGCTACAGACAAAGCACATCTGAGAAAAAGTTGTGGTCCTTTAACAGTTTTTCTGGAGCTAACTGACAGCAACTCAGATATGTGGAAGCACACACGCTGCTGAGCCATTGATTTCAACGGAGTGCCCCATGGGCACAAGGGCCTACCTGCAAAAACTGCTAAAGATAGTTAAGTCCAAAGCAGACTGTGAAGAACTTCAAAAAGATCTCACAAAACTAAGTGATTGGGCAACAAAATGGCAAATGAAATTTAATGTGGATAAATGTAAAGTAATGCACATTGGAAAAAATAACCCCAACTATACATACAATATGATGGGAGCTAATTTAGCTACAACGAATCAGGAAAAAGATCTTGGAGTCATCATGGATAGTTCTCTGAAAATGTCCACGCAGTGTGCAGAGGCGGTCAAAAAAGCAAACAGGATGTTAGGAATCATTCAAAAGAGGATAGAGAATAAGACTGAGAATATATTATTGCCCTTATATAAATCGATGGTATGCCCTCATCTTGAATACTGCGTACAGATGTGGTCTCCTCATCTCAAAAAAGATATACTGGCATTAGAAAAGGTTCAGAAAAGGGCAACTAAAATGATTAAGGGTTTGGAACGGGTCCCATATGAGGAAAGATTAAAGATGCTAGGACTCTTCAGCTTGGAAAAGAGGAGACTAAGGGGGGATATGATAGAGGTATATAAAATCATGAATGATTCGGAGAAAGTGGATAAGAAAAGTTATTTACTTATTCCCATAATACAAGAACTAGGGGTCATCAAATGAAATTAATAGGCAGCAGGTTTAAAACAAATAAAAGGAAGTTCTTCATGCAGCTCACAGTCAACTTGTGGAACTCCTTACCTGAGGAGGTTGTGAAGGCTAGGACTATAACAGAGTTTAAAAGAGAACTGGATAAATTCATGGTGGTTAAGTCCATTAATGGCTATTAGCCAGGACGAGTAAGGAATGGTGTCCCTAGCCTCTGTCTGTCAGAGGGTGGAGATGGATGGCAGGAGAGAGATCACTTGATCATTGCCTGTTAGGTTCACTCCCTCTGGGGCACCTGGCATTGGCCACTGTCGGTAGACAGGATACTGGGCTAGATGGACCTTTGGTCTGACCCGGTACGGCCTTGCTTATGTTCTTATGTTCTTATCAGGGCTTGTTTTCCTATCTCTCTGCCAGGGCCGGCTCTAGGTTTTCTGCCACTCCAAGCAAAAAAATTTTGGCTGCCCCCTGTCCCAGCCCTGGGCTCCTCACCACACCCCCC
>NC_048299.1:238359132-238467016 GCF_013100865.1 Trachemys scripta elegans
TGCTGGGAAATGTAGTTCTTTCCCTGCTCCAGGGCTGGCTCTATAGGCAGGGAGCTAACCAAGAAACTACAGCTCCCAGGGCCCCCTGTTGGTTCTCAGCTCCCATGCTGGATCCCTGCCGCCCCTGCAAATGGGCTGCCCCAAGCACATGCTTGCTTTGCTGGTGCCTAGAGCTGCCCCTGCTCTCTGCAATGATTCTTTAACAGAGGGATGCTTTGAAAGAGGGAGATTAATGAGACTGCACTAGAAGGCATATGTGCATTTGCTTACATCTATAAAAGACTCAGCCAGTGCTTTGGGCACTGTACAAATCAAACCAAGTAAAATTCACTGGGTCCAAAACTCATAAATGATCCCTCCCCTATACCCAGAACAGCGTACACACACAGCTTGTGTATGTGTGCACACCACTGGACATCCTACTCCTACTATCCCTAACATTTCCTATCCCAGCATCCCTCAGCTTCTGAACATGCCTCCCACTCCCTAGGGAAACATGGGTCTTGCCATCTTTCCTGAAGGTCACCAAACTGAGTAACCAGTGAATTGAAATGTTCTGCATAGATTAACCAAGCAACAGGAATTGGACACGTACTGCAATGTTTTACTCTTTTCCTTGGAGACAGGAGTCTCGTGTTACATTAAAGGAGTTCACATGGCTTACTGTGGATACTGCGTGAAAGCACTTCTTTTTGCCTAATGAATTAGGCCTTGATCCTGCAAAAAGAGCCATGTGGGTCAATGGTTCTCCACAGGAGTCTGCCAGAATCACTCTCTTTAAAGGATTGAGGCCTGAATTGTTTTTCCTTTGGGTCAAATCACAGTAACCTTTTGAAAACTATACTTACCTCCACTAGCTCATATGACCACTCCCACCACAAACACACACGCTCCTGAGCTGATAATCACTGCCTCTGATTCATTCTACATCTTTAAAAGTTTCCTAGGTTTGGAAGCTTCTGTTGTTAACTCTGGCCGCTTGATCCATCCAACAGCAGTTTTCGCGTCTCTTATGTATTAGCATAAAATCCACTGGAGGAGCAAAGGCTATGCCAGGAATTGCAGACACAAACAAGTGTAATTTTGGTGGGTTTCTTTTCTCTAGTTAGTTTCTACTTCAAACAGTTTGGCGGCAGTAATCTGTGCTTCAAGTTATGACATCACAATGAGTTTTCTTTTTACTCTTCCCTTCTGTGTGATATGTAGAATCTGGTCCATTTCAGCTCATTTGTGAAAAATGTTTTTTGAGTTATAAAAAGGAACCGGTGCATAAATCTCCCCTATCCTACACAACACAGAACACATTTACATTGTCAAAAATAGAAATGTAAATGAATGGTTACCAGCCATCCGAATGCAAGAAACCAGGTGGTCCTTGCCAGTTGATGGAGGCTACATGCTTTCGCTCCTATTATTTCATGCTATTTTGTTTTCGTTTTCCCACTGTGAAAATAGCTATATGAGTCAATAGTAGCTCCTCCAGCTGGCAATAATATATGTTGCTTTAAATTCCTACCAAGGAGTGATCATTTGTAATTTAGTCATGCTGTGTCATTCCACCACAAACAATATGGCCTGACACATCATTTACAAAATAATGATGCAATAGAACTGATGGTATACAACGATTTGGCTCTTGAAAGCTACTGCCCATCAATACATTGTAGCCATCAGACAAGAGACAGGGGAAATGGCACCTGCTAACAGATGCATAAAGAATGTTTGTGGTCAGCATTTTTTAATGGAATATACAAGCAGAAAAAGCATCGTGCCTAGAATTAAAAATAGATATTTCCTCCATTACCATAAGAGCCTTTGCCTTTATGTAGACTCAGTGCCTTTCAGAGTTACTACCACCTTCAAGCAAAGCCATGCCACATTTTTGCTGTTCTGACCATTGTTGCCTGGAGGGCCCACATTGAGATTGCTCAATCAGGGCAAACTGCAAAGAATGGGGCAGATGATCTCACAACTGGTGGTTATTCTAATAATTAGATTCACCAAGCCAGCAACAAAACAGTTTCTACAGAGGGGATGGATAGCTCAGTGGCTAAAGCATTGGCCTGCTAAATCCAGGGTTGTAAATTCAATCCTTGAGGGGTCCACTTAGGAATCTGGGGCAAAATCAGAACTTGGTCCTGCTAGTGAAGGCAGGGGGCTGGACTTGATGACCATTTGGGGTCCCTTCCAGCTCTATGAGATAGGTATAGCTCCATATTTTTTTTTATACAATACCTTACTGCAGCAGTTCTCAAGCTTCATTGCACTGCAACCCCCTTGTGACAACAAAAATTACTGCACAACCTCAGGAGGGAGGACTGAAGCCTGAGCATGCCCAAGCCACACCGCCCTGGGTGGAGGGCAAAAGCCAAAGCTGAACCCCACTGTCCCGGGCAGGGGGACCAAAGCTGAAGCCCAAAGGCTTCAGCCCAGGCGGGGGGCCTGTAACCTAAGCCCCGCCACCCAGGGCTGAAATTGAAGCCTGAGCCCCAGGCAGTGGGCTCAGGATTCAGCCCCAGGTCCCAGCAAGTCTAATACCAGCCCTGGCAAACCCATTAAAATGGCATCACAACTCACTTTGGGGTCCCAACCCACAGTTTGAGGACCGCTGCCTTACTGGTTACTGAGAAACCAAAAACACAGTCCCCTTAAAGCAATCCAGCCTTAGGCTCCCACCCAGAGAGTTCCACCAAGTCAGATATGGTGAGGATTACTTAAAATCTTATTCAACATATATAAATTTCTACCAATCCCAAGAGATTGGACACATTACCCACCAGGTCAATGAATGTTTCAGACTTTACCGAAATACACGCGTACAGCCCATTCTTATTAACGTATTAAGATTTATTTAAAAAGAAAAAAGAGTCAGTATTGTACATACAGATATGAATAAAGTTCTTAGGTGAGTTTCATAGTAGAGATGGTGAGCTGCTGAGTTGCAAAAAGTTCTTTCAGAATCAATTCCATAGGTTATAATCCAATAGGAAATCCATGTGCAGAGTCTGTATACATTTTTCCATGAGAAATACCACAGTAATCCAGACTGGCACTGGAGACCACAGTCTTGGATCTCAAGCTTCTCCTGACCAAGCTTAAGCAGATCTGAGATTAAAAAAAAAGGATCAGGTCATAGGGGTTTCTGCTGAAGGTCCTATGCCATTCTCCTCCCTGCTGCCAGGGTAAAGTACGGAGCATGGCCAAGGGGAAAGTATGTGATGGGGACTTTCCTAAAACCCGCTGATCTCTGACTGCCACATCAGCTTCTGATGGCTGTTGGAGCAATGCCAGGGGATCAGCCCTGCATAGGATGGACCTAGGATCAAGGGAGCACAAAGGCCAGCTGTGCATTACCCTCCTGAGATGCCGTAGGTGATGATCAGGGTTGCTATTTGTAACCTATGTAATGTGAGCTGGGATTCTCTTGGCTAAAAGGTGCTGGTTAAATATGAAACCCCTTCAATTCTTAAAAGCAGATGATCTGTTAGTGACATTATGTCTGGAAACTTATGTCCCTGAGGAAATAGACTGGACCAAATTCACTGCTTGCATAGTCAATTTCAATTCAGTTCATTCAATTCCATTGAAGTCAGTGGGCATGCTTAGGTCACCAATGCTTTGAATTTGCCTTCTACTCCACTCTAACTTGGACTGTAACTAGACCACATAGCCAGCAAAGAGGAATTTATATTGTTCTTTCCAAATAGGACCCTCATACTTTGAGTGCTAAAGATATATATTGATTTATTTTTCTCTGCTGCATATATTCTCTGAGGCAGTATGTTTATTAGCACATAAAACGTTTTAGTGCTTCTCAAGTACAGTAACCATATCAGTCCTCATCCTCAAAGGTAATCTGCACAACACCTTCAAAAGATGAGCCTGGGAGCTTAAATTCATAACTTTGCTAGATACTAAAAATCATGGTCTTAATAAAGACACTGGATGTATGATTTATTAGAATAATCTGTAACCCACTAACTCTCCTTTTTTGTCCTGTGACTGTAGGGGTGTTAATGGGCTACTTCAGGTTGAATGATCCCGTAGAATATGTGTTAACTACTTAAACTAAACAATCTGTTCCACCTTGTATTTAAGCCTTTCTGATTACCTTTCCCAGACCTGAAGAAGATCTTGAGATCTTGAAAGCTTGTCTCTTTTACCAAAAGAATTCGGTCCAATAAAAATATTATCTCACCCATCTTGTGTCTCTAATATCCTGGGACCAACACAGCTACAACAACACTGCAAACATAGTACAGTATACACATTTTAGGTTATATGGCAGAGAAAACATGGAGGCCTGCACTAATATATTTTTTAGTTCTGTAATAATCATAGAAATGTAGGGCTAGAAGGGACCTCAAGAGGTCATCTAGTTCAGCCCCCTAAAATGAGGCAGAAGCAAGTAAACCCAGATCAGCCCTGACAGGTGTTTGTCCAACCTGTTCTTTAAAAACTCCAGTGATGGAGATTCCATACCCTCCCTTGAAAGCCTATTCCAGAATTTAACTAACCTTAAAATTAGAAAGTTTTTCTTAATCTCTAAACTAACTCTCCACTGCTGCACATTAAACCAATTATTTCTTTTCCTACCTTCAGTGGACAGGAACAGTTGATCATCGTCCTGTTTATAACAGCCGTTAACGTATTTGAAGACTATTTTCTGGTCCCACCTCAGTCTTCTTTTTTCAAGACTAAACATACCCAGTTTTTTAACCTTTCCTCATAGGTCAGGTTTTCTAAACCTTTTATCATTTTTGTTGCTATTTTCTGGAATCTCTCCAGTTTGTTCACATCTTTCCTAAAGTGCAGAGCCCAGAACTGGATAAAATACTCCAGTTGAGGCCTCACCAGTGATGAGCAGAGCAGAACCTGTCTCTCACATCTGACACTTCTGTTAATACATCCCCAAATAATATTAGCCTTTTTCACAACTGCATCACATTGTTGCCTCATAATCAGTTTGTGATCCACTATAATCCCCGGATCCTTTTCAGCGGTACTGAGCTAGTATTGCCAAGCCAGTTATTCCCCATTTTGTATTCATGCATTTGAACCTTCCTTCCTAAGTGTAGTACCTTCCACTTCTCTTTATTTAATTTCATCTTACTGATTTCAGACCAATTCTCCAATTTATCAAGATCATTTTGAATTCTGAGCTTGTCCTCCAAAGCTCTTCCAACCCCTCCCCGCTCAGTGTAATCTGCAAATTTTATAGGCATACTCTCCACTCCATCATCCTAGTCATTAATGAAAATATTAAATAGTACTGGACCCAAGACGGACCCCTGCAGGACCCCACTTGATACGTCCTCACAGTTTGATAGCAAACCATTCATAACTACTCTTTAAGTTTGGTCTTACAACCAGTTGTGCACCCACTTTTTAGTAATATCATCTAGACCATATTTCCTTAGTTTGCTTATGAGATTGTCATGTGGGATTGTGTCAGAAGCCTGTTGATTTATATCAGGAATATAGACTTAGCAATGGGTCTGAGGTTTTACCGTGAATTTGCTTACATGTCTGCATTGTCCATTGAAATTATTCCCTCTCTGCTGGTGCTCGTCCCAAGACACATGCCCTGTATTTTCAAGCTGGAGAATTCCTCTCCAATTTTTGGACAAGTTGCACTGCAGCAGCATTCTACAGGTTGGCTGATAGAGAATTCCCTTCAGAGCATTGTAACTTTTCCCCAAAACACTGCCATTGTTATGACTCAAAGCTTTCCTTCCCCAGAGAGTTCTGAGCATCACCTCTTAAAAGGTCTCCTTTCAACTTGCTTGGCGTTTAAGCTGTATTTTGTCTAGTGCCTTTCACACAAACTATTTCCAAGTACTTTGCAGAGTTAAATAATATAATTAAGGTATAAGAACTTGTGCTGTCAGATGATCTTGTGAACCAGGTGCTGTGTGTCACTGATAAGCAATTTGGAGGCATTCTCCGAAGCACAGATTCTGGCAATTGGATTTTGTATTTGTTTTATAAATGTAAAGAGTCTTCACTACTTTTTTACTATATTCAGTGCATCATATCGGAGCTACACCATCCACTATTCATTCAGCTCACAAACGAAATGTGGATAATTAAGATTGGATAATCTCAGTATCATGCCATCTGTTCCTCTAGTTACAATATCACAGCACAGTGCTATTTCAGTTTTATCTTTCATGCCACATGGCACTCAACTGTGAATTCTAAGGCCCGTAGGGTTCAGGATTGGGGCCCAAATGACATTTTGGTTGGCTCTACATTGCAGCAGTTGGACACTCAATAGGTAAACAGAAGATAACAGTGGAAAATATTCACATGTAATTAATATAATTAACCAGTGGAAGGCAACAAACTTGTTATTACAAAAATAGAGTTGAAAATGCATTTCTCTGCCAGCCAACAAGGCAAGTCTGTCTCAGAGACACAGGAGATTATATATAGTGCTAGCACACTTCTACTACAAAAATGTCCAAACTAGTGTACTTTACATATCATTATAGTGGTTTAATGTAATGTAATTATCAAAGGGGGCTGTTAAAAATGTCTTGACAAAATAGTTTAAAAGGTTTTTATGACCCTAAGTGCTTCTTTATGCCAAATCACCAAAGAGCACAATCAATACACTCTTGTCAGACTATTTAGCCAAACAGTGTCTTGTGAGGTATCATATAAATACAGGTGGCACGCTGATCATGAATATCATTATGTGATGTATGTATGGGTTGTGTATAGAGAGTTATGTGTGTGTGCTGGAAATATGTTTGTTTTAGAGGCAGTCGGTAAATAAAACTGCTCTAAATAAAAGAATGTGGAGTTACTAATCTCCCTGGCTTTATTTAAATGAAAGTACATCTACATATAAGGTAAACAAAGTAATTAAGCCAATCAAAAAAAGCAATTTGGATGAAGAAGGGGCTTGGTATCCGCCCCCTGAAGAATGCGCAGCAGGGCCGAGAAACTTTGTCTGGGTTTACTTCTCAGAGAATACATTTCAAAGATTTTTTCTGGACTATAAAAGGGAAGAAAGAGAACCCTTTAGTTTCCCATCACTTTGGGGACAAAGGGAACAGCACCTTCTGATTCTGTGAAAGGTGGATCCTCCTACCTGAAGGACTGGAGTTGCTGACAGCATGATGTAAGTGAGAATCTGTTTTAGACAAAGATGTAGCTTGCTAGAATTAAGTTTTAGGCAATAGAAAGTCTGATATTTTTGTTTTGTTTGTAGCCCTACCTGTCTTTTTCTCATACTTAGTATCACTTAAATCTCTGCTCTTTATTAATAAACGTATTCTTAGTTTTACTAATAACCATCTAAGTACTGATATAGTTAAAATAAGGTGTGCTTCCCCAGCTGAACCAGCAAGCTGGTCTGCATTCTGTCTCTTTGGAGCCAGGGGACTTGGTTAGTTTCTGTGTGTGTCCAGTGAGAGGGACTGGACACTGCAGAAAGACACCTCCGGGGAACTGGGGTTCACTGGATGTTACCTGGAAGGAAAGGTTTAGACTGGAGGAGTCTCAAGGAGTAAGGCAGGCAGACTGGTGTGGCAGGGAGCTGTCACACAGTCTAATCTCCAGGACTGCTCATTCTTGCTGAGGCAGAGTTGTAACACAGTGGCTTATGGTTCTGGGGTCCCTGAGGACAGCATCACAATTTAAAAAAAAATAAGCATTACTAAATATGAAAGAGATGTTAAAATAGCATTAAAGTTCTTGGTCTTCATTTAGAAACCTAGGTACAGCGTCTCTTATGATTTTTCATTTAACTCCATGCCATCAGTGAGGCCCTTTCTCAAACTCTTTGATAGTCTAAAGTGTTTCTTAAATGGGTTAATGAGAGAACCCAAGATAAAGATTCAGAGACAATGGCCAGATTCTTATCTCAGTGACACTAATGCACACCCATTGACTTCAATGTTGGATAACCAGTTTCCTCTGTATCCTTTTATGGCAATATTTCTAGCCATCAATTGCCCTCAAGTAGCTGTCAAAAGGCAGGTAGAGATGCTCCTGACTTGACTAGGTATAACAGGCCATCAGCAACATATGACACTATGACAAGTGAGTCATTTCCAAATGGGGGAATCCATTCCTGTGCAAAGGGCCAATTCAAGGTCTATATGCACTACTTAAGACCACTTAAATCTAATTTTGAGAACTTAAGTAGCTTTTAGCTCAGGCATAGGCTGGGCCCAGGTTTGAGGGAGCACTACAGCCATCTCTACATTCTCCTTCCTGTCTGATTGTTCTTGTGCTGGCCCTTTGCAAGTGGTTGAATTTTAACCTAATGTGAAGCTCCCATTCCTTGTTCTAGTAATGCAAAAAGCTATAAAATGACCAATGTGAATGTTAAGTTACTCATGCTAAAATGAGATTGTCTTACCAAGAAACTCCCTTGTTTAAAAATATCAGGCTACGCTGGTTACTTGATAAGCTGCATGACTTTTGCATCATTTAATAAAATGAGATTGTTTCCTGTTTATGCAATTCCACAAATTGGTGCTATATCTCCTCAGCAGCCAGAGCCTTGCCGGAGATTAAACTACACCACTCCCATTATGGTCCAGTCTTACATGAGTGGTGCATCACCCAAAATTGAAAAGTTAAATGAATGTGACTCTGACAGCCCAATAACAACAAAACGTTACTTCAGAGATAAGATAAGGGAATACTTCACAAAAATGGCAGCTGCCTTTGTCAGGCACCTGAGAAGCTGGCAGCTTCGTTTCTGGCTGTTAATCATTATTTAGTATATTTTATATTTTAAAAAACAGTTTATGAGTGATTTGGACTTGTATGGATTGGATCTAGTGGCTAGCACAGATTTTCCATCATACTACAGTTTTTCTTTAAAGCCTAGTACCATAGGTAAGTGGCTCTCAACCTTTCCAGACTACTGTACCCCTTTCAGGAGTCTTATTTGTCTTGCATACCCCAAAGTTTCACCTCATTTAAAAATTACTTGCTTACAAAATCAGACATGAAAATACAAATATTACTGAAAAGTTGCTTACTTTCACATTTTTACTGTATAATTATAAAATAAATAAATTGGAAATTAAATATTGTACTCACATTTCAGAGTATAGTACATAGAGCAATTTAAACAAGTCATTGTCTATATGAAATTTTAGTTTAAACTGACTTTGCTAGTGCTTTTTATGTAGCCTGTTATAAAAGCAGCCAAATATCTAGATGAGTTGATGTACCCCCTGAAAGACCTCTGAGTAACCCCAGGGGCACGTGTACCCCAGGGTGAGAACCACAGCCTTAGGTAATTTAAAATCAGTGTGCACAAGGCTACTGATTGCTTAAGTGGGTGTGCAATGTTTTGTAATAGCATTTTAATGGGAATGTTGCAAGAAGACTACTCCAATAAATGGCTTTACAAGGTTAGGAAAAGATCAAGGAAATGGTTCATATTCCAGCCCCATAGTCTAAGGGTCTGGTAGACTCTCAAGTCTCAGCTTTGTCAAACAAACAAACAAAACTGTGCAGCCGCTACTTGTGCTTCAAGCATTTTATTAAATATTATAACTAGCGATGGGCAGGAACTGGAACAGCCGATGAGACACCTGCTCCCATCTGCACCTGGTGATAGTAGGATCCGGATCTGAAGTTTGCAAGCTGAGTTGCAACCTGTTGTGTCCTTTGCTCTTTACAGAACAAACCTAATAGGCACAGTGGGGTTCAAATAACAGTGTTTAATAATCATATAGAACATGCAAGGCCTAGCTATATATGCACACTGATGCTCTGGCAGGGATCTGGTGGCTTCAGAAACAGACCGCAGGGAGGCCTCCTAGAGGACTCTCAAACTATTTAAAGGGATACTACCCAATTCCTGGATGTTACATTGCCCTATGTAGAATATACAGCTTACAAGCCTACCAGACAGCTATGAAAGAAGGATCTTGAATAAGACCACAAAGTGGCCTGGTCTTTCTAGAAAATGGATCCTTTTAAAAGTGTACAGCATCATCAGTTCTAGTGAATTATTAGAGACAAACTGAAATTGTTTCTGGAAAAGTGATGCTCTCATCTCCACTGTGGAGATTGCCTTACTCATTTATTAAGTACCCTAGAAAAGGGTTGGCTGGCAGGCTCCCAAGCTGTACTTGAACTTGAACTTGGATTGATTTGAAAAAAATATTCATTGGTAGTAAAAAAGGTGGGCCAGATCTTAGGCTGGGGTAAATCAGCCTAGGTCTATCAATACTGATTGACAGCGGCTGAAATTTGATTGTGTGTGAAATATGAAGTGTCACAGCAAAGAAAACCCCACAGCTGGCTTGTGCCAGTCAACTCAGGCTCACAGGGTTCCGGTTGTGGGGCTGTTTCAATGCTGTGTAGACTTCTGGGCTAAGGCTGGCGCCCAAGCTCTGGGTCCCTCCCACCTTTTAGTTGCCGTAAAGTCATACGTTCTAAGTTCATGCCAGGGCCACTTTGGCACTTAGCTGGCCTGGGTTCAGGGTATCAGAAAATAATTTAGAGACACTTTCTCATCCCACCCCTCAAAGTTTGAGCCCTGAAAATGTGTGTGTCAGATTAAACATTTCTTGCTGTTACACCCCAGTTCTATTCAGGTTTGATCTCTCCAGATAGTTTTAAGTTTCTCTAACTGACTCCTGTAATTAAGTGCCAAATAACACTAACAGCAGTTTAGATAAACTACAGTATTGTAGAAAGCTAATCAATACTTGCATCATTCTGTGAGAGCTTTATGCAGCTCTGCAGATAGTGTGAAAGTCGATGTCTAAGTGTGAAGCCACTGCTACACTTACAGTAGGGCCCTTCAACTTAAATGTATTCATTTTAGAATGGCTTTTTCTTTTCCTGCCCTTTGCTGTGAAACACATCACAGACTCTCAGCTGCCTTTAAAAGGCCATTGACACTTGACAAGATGTATTAGGGTTTATAATAGGCCAGTCCTAGCATCATAATTGAAACTAGAGCTATTATACATTAAAAACAATTATTTTAAAACCAGACAAGGTTGATGGTAAAGGAGAAGCAATTTACATTGGTATTAGAGCTGAGGTCCCCATATTGTAGTGACAGCAAACCAGGAGCATGACACTGAACCAACAGAATCTTAAAAAAGAACATGGGAAAAGCTGACTTGGGGTAATATTTTCAAAAGCTCCTATGTGATTTAGGAGCCTAAATCAAATCCATTTTCAAAGGTGATGTAAGGTCTTAGGAGTCAAGTCTCATTGGAAATTAATTTAGGTGTCTAACTACCTAACCCAGGAACCTATCCTTGCAACAAAGCCCATTGCCAACTCTGTCCAGGGACACTATCATAGGACCTAATCACATCAGCCACACCATCAGGGGCTTGTTCACCTGCACATCTACCAATGTGATATATGCCATCATATGCCAGCAATGCCCCTCTGCCATATACATTGGCCAAATCGGACAGTCTCTACGCAAAAGAATAAATGGACACAAATCAGACCTCAAGAATTATAACATTCAAAAACCAGTTGGAGAACACTTCAACCTCTCTGGACACTCAGTTACAGACCTAAAAGTCACAATTCTTCAACAACAACAAAAACTTCAAAATCAGACTCCAACAAGAAACTGCAGAACTGGAATTAATTCGCAAACTGTACACCATTAAATTAGGCTTTAATAAAGACTGGGAGTAGATGGGTCATTACACAAACTATTTCCCCATGCTATTTCCCCCCCCCCCCACTGTTACTCACACCTTCTTGTCAACTGTTTGAAATGGATCATCCTGATTATCACTACAAACTTTTTTTTTCTCTTGCTGATAATACCCCACCTTAATTGATTTGTCTCGTTAGAGTTGGTATGGCAACCCCCATCTTTTCATGTTCTCTGTATATATATGTATTCCTACTGTATTTTCCACTCCATGCATCTGATGAAGTGGGTTTTTGCCCACGAAAGCTTATGCCCAAATAAATTTGTTAGTCTCTAAGGTGCCACAAGTACTCCTCGTTCTTTTTGCTGATACAGACTAACACGGCTACCACTCTGAAACTTAATAATTTGAGGAACAGAATATGAGACTGAAGTTGTGTTGTAACTTGAGCTCTAGCAAGGAAGATATTTTATGACAAGAAGCAGTTGCAAAATTTTGACCTATCACATGAAAGTTTCAAGGTTTATTGCTGGTTTCCTTATTCTTGATTTTCGAAGGAGTAATGCATTGTCTTTTATAATGATGCCATTATGTGTTTTTAAACTAATTCTCCACTTGGTGCTCAAGCAGGTTATGATACAGTTTATTGTATCATCCAGACTACTAGTGCATCCTTCCACTGCAGAAACCCTAGTCTCTGAATCATTACTTTCTTAACTGTGTGAATCAGGGCTCTAGCTGTCACCTTTCTTCAGGTGGGAACTTGCATTCCTCTCCCTCCAGACCAGGTATTTAGGCTACAATTTCCTCTTGCAGTTGACTGTGACCATATTACGTCTCAGTTTAGTCCAGCACCTGCAGTTCTGCTAACTCTCAGGGCCTCATGTGGGTTTACGGGTGGCTAGCCAGCCTGCATAAAGCAACATATTTATTTAGAACAAAAGCAACAGAGAAACTGTATCTTGAAAACAAAAGCTGATACTCATATGCATGCCAGTCTGACCAAGTGTCACCCACCTTCCACATGGACACCCTGATAGATTTCAGAGTTCTTCAAACCTTTCCAGCAGGGCCTGTCACTCTTGGTTATAGTCTCATGTCAGGTTTTGAATCCAGTGAGAGTGACCCCTCCTTTGTATCCCTGGCCACTGTATACAATTCTCCGTTCTTTGTCTGTTGTGTCTCTTGAACCTGATCAAAACCAGTATATGCAATCCCCTTCAGGGGGTGGCAATTCTGCAGATGGGTTTACCTAGCAAGAGATTTGCATCAATTACTCCCCTGGTGATGTTAGTTCCTAATAGTTCATTCATGCTTAGCGACTTCCCCTTGTTCACTGCATTGGTTGTCTTGTTTGAAGAATTGTTTGCAATATTGTTGTAGTGGCATTGGTCCCAGTACATGAGAGAGACAATATCTTTTGATATTACCTCTCCTATCTTGTTTCAAGAAAGAAGTTAACCCCTTCACACCCAGTGGTTAACCATACAAGATAAGAAGGGAAACTGAGTCACACAAACAGGTGCTGGCTTCCTCCAGCTCCCAAGGGTGCTCAACCCCCTGCTCTGTCCTAGGCCCCACCTCCACCTGACCCTTCCCCCAAGCTGCCACCCCCGCCCGCCTCTTCCCGCCCTCACCCCTACCTCACCCCTTCTCCCAAGCCCCCGCCACGCCTCTTCCTGCCCCTACTCCACTCCCACCCTGCCTCTTCCCACCCAGTACTCCCCTTTGCCCCGAGCACACCCCCATCCCCGCTCCTCCCCCTCCTCCCTGGTGCCTCCTGCATGCCGTGGAACAGCTGATCGCTTTGGGCGGTAGGCACTGGGAGGGAGGGGAAAGAGTTGATCGGCAGGTCGCCGGTGGATGGGAGATGGCTGCCGGTGGGTACTAAGCACCCACTAATTTTTTTCCACGGGTGTTTGAGGGCTGGAGCACCCACAGAGTCAACACCTATGGTCACACACATTCCTTCATAAAAATAAATCAGAAGTTTCCCAGTACTACATATATGGTAGAAGTAGGCTAGTATGCCAGTCTGACAGGGAGATGATAATTATCATTTCTTACAGCTGTACCGAAGGGAGAATATGCAGCAGAAGAATCAAAGAATTTCTTCTTCCACTTCCAACAAGGGTTCAAGTTGCAGAAATAGCTGACTCTGAGTATCTTCTAGGAAGAGCAGGTCTTGAAATCTCTCAGGAAGAACTTACTCTGCTCTGCTCCTGTGTATGTGTGATGGCCAAGACTGAGGCTTGAACCAGCAGCTTCTAGAACTGAAAGCACAAGACTGAAGCATGCACTAGGCTTTCTAACTGGGACTCATAGACTCTAAGGTCAGAAGGGATCATCTTGCTCGTCTAGTCTGACCTCCTGCACGTTGCAGGCCACAGAACCTCACCCACCCACGCCTGTAATAGACCCCTATACACAATCTCATAATAGCCTCACAACCTTTATGGATCAGGCACAGAGGAAGCTGCATAATATAGTTATACATGCTCCAGGGAGAAAGCAGCAGGGGGCAGCTCAGGCAGTAGCAGTCTCCAGGTATATGAATTGTTGGTGATAACTGTGGTGTGTGTTATGATAAATAGCTTCCCAATGGTGGAGGGGGCTGGGGTATAGTAGGATTGTGTATAGGAATGTAGAGAATGCTACTTTCAGGAAGCGCTTGATGAGGGAGCACAGTAGATGTGGAAGAAGGAATAAAGCGTGAATGTTGTCGTTTCTTGGCTCTGCACCTTTTTATGCATAAACACTGAACAGTCTGTAAAAGGCCTTTAGAAGACTTCTATCTCATTGTCATCCTTCTCATCATCTTTTTAATTGACTTCACTAAATAATATATGCAGGCACGCACGCACCCCCTATGTTACTATATTCGGTAAAAAATAAAACAGTAGGAAGTTGACAAGCTAGGACTAATGTCATGGGTGTTTGATGGGAATAATGGATGAATGATCTTTAAAAAGGCCACATTAGCACTTTCTTTTGTCTCATAATCTCTGTGGTTGTGTTGCACACTGCCAGCTGCCAATGGTTGCTAAGGTGGTTTGAGCGGCCACTAGAGCTGGTCAAAATAATAAGATGGGTGAACTAGAGGGCCTTGTGATAAAGGAGGATTTTGATATAATAGGCATCACAGAAACCAGGTGGACTGAGAGCAATCAATGGGACACAATCATTCTGGGGTACAAAATGGTACAGGTTGTGCGGGATAGGGGAGTGGCACTATATGTGAAAGAAAATGTACAATCAAATGAAGTAAAAATCTTAAGCAAATCCGCATGTTCCATAGAATCTCTATGGATAGAAATTTCATGCTCTAATAAGAATATAACATTAGGGATCTATTATCGATTACCTGACTAGGACGGTGATAGTGATGATGAAATGCTAAGGGAAATTAGAGAGGCTATCAAAATTAAGAACTCAATAATAGTGGGGGATTTCAATTATCCCCATATTGACTGGGAACATTTCACTTCAGGACGAAATGCAGAGATAAAATTTCTTCAAGAAAATGATTGCTTCATGGAGCAGCTGGTACGGGAACCCACAAGGGGAGAGGCAACACTAGATTTAGTCCTGAGTGGAGCGCAGGAGCTGGTCCAAGAGGTAACTATAGCAGGACCACTTGGAAATAGTGACCATAATACAATAGCATTCAACATCCTGTGGCGGGAAGAACATCTCAACAGCCCAACACTGTGGCATTTAATTTCAAAAGGGGGAACTATGCAAAAATGAGGGGGTTAGTTAAACAGAAGTTAAAAGGTACAGTGACTAAAGTGAAATCCCTGCAAGCTGCATGGGCGCTTTTTAAAGACACCATAATAGAGGCCCAACTTCAATGTATACCCCAAATTAAGAAACACAGTAAAAGAACTAAAAAAGAGCCATAGTGGCTTAACAGCCATGTAAAAGAAGCAGTGAGAGATAAAAAGACTTCCTTTAAAAAGTGGAAGTCAAATCCTAGTGAGGCAAATAGAAAGGAGCATAAACGCTGCCAAATTAAGTGCAAGAATGTAATAAGAAAAGCCAAAGAGGAGTTTGAAGAACAGCTAGCCAAAAACTCCAAAGGTAATAACAAAAAGGTTTTTAAGTACATCAGAAGCAGGAAGCCTGCTAAACAACCAGTGGTGCCCCTTGATGATCGAGATACAAAAGGAGCGCTTAAAGACGATAAAGTCATTGCGGAGAAATTAAATGGATTCTTTGCTTCAGTCTTCACGGCTGAGGATATTAGGGAGATTCCCAAACCTGAGCTGGCTTTTGTAGGTGACAAATCTGAGGAACTGTCACGGATTGAAGTGTCACGAGAGGAGGTTTTGGAATTAATTGATAAACTTAACATTAACAAGTCACCGGGGCCAGATGGCATTCACCCAATAGTTCTGAAAGAACTCAAATGTGAAGTTGCGGAACTGTTAACTAAGGTTTGTAACCTGTCCTTTAAATCGGCTTCTGTACCCAATGACTGGAAGTTAGCTAATGTAACACCAATATTTAAAAAGGGCTCTAGAGGTGATCCGGCAATTACAGACTGGTAAGTCTAATGTCAGTACCAGGCAAATTAGTCGAAACAATAGTTAAGAATAAAATTGTCCAACACATAGAAAAACAAACTGTTGAGCAATAGTCAACCTGGTTTCTGTAAAGGGAAATCGTGTCTTACTAATCTATTAGAATTCTTTGAAGGGGTCAGCAAACATGTGGACAAGGGGGATCCAGTGGACATAGTGTACTTAGATTTCCAGAAAGCCTTTGACAAGGTCCCTCACCAAAGGCTCTTATGTAAATTAAGCTGCCATGGGATAAGAGGGAAGGTCCTTTCATGGATTGAGAACTGGTTAAAAGACAGGGAACAAAGGGTAGGAATTAATGGTAAATTCTCAGAATGGAGAGGGGTAACTAGTGGTGTTCCCCCAGGGTCAGTCCTCGGACCGATCCTATTCAACTTATTCATAAATGATCTGGAGAAAGGGGTAAACAGTGAGGTGGCAAAGTTTGCAGATGATACTAAATTGCTAAAGATAGTTAAGTCCAAAGCAGACTGTGAAGAACTTCAAAAAGATCTCACAAAACTAAGTGATTGGGCAACAAAATGGCAAATGAAATTTAATGTGGATAAATGTAAAGTAATGCACACTGGAAAAAATAACCCCAACTATACATACAATATGATGGGAGCTAATTTAGCTACAACTAGTCAGGAAAAAGATCTTGGAGTCATCGTGGATAGTTCTCTGAAAATGTCCACGCAGTGTGCAGAGGCGGTCAAAAAAGCAAACAGGATGTTAGGAATCATTAAAAAGGGGATAGAGATTAAGACTGAGAATATATTATTGCCCTTATATAAATCGATGGTACGCCCTCATCTCGAATACTGCGTACAGATGTGGTCTCCTCATCTCAAAAAAGATATACTGGCACTAGAAAAGGTTCAGAAAAGGGCAACTAAAATGATTAAGGGTTTGGAACGGGTCCCATATGAGGAAAGATTAAAGATGCTAGGACTCTTCAGCTTGGAAAAGAGGAGACTAAGGGGGGATATGATAGAGGTATATAAAATCATGAATGATTCGGAGAAAGTGGATAAGAAAAGTTATTTACTTATTCCCATAATACAAGAACTAGGGGTCATCAAATGAAATTAATAGGCAGCAGGTTTAAAACAAATAAAAGGAAGTTCTTCATGCAGCTCACAGTCAACTTGTGGAACTCCTTACCTGAGGAGGTTGTGAAGGCTAGGACTATAACAGAGTTTAAAAGAGAACTGGATAAATTCATGGTGGTTAAGTCCATTAATGGCTATTAGCCAGGACAGGTAAGGAATGGTGTCCCTAGCCTCTGTCTGTCAGAGGGTGGAGATGGATGGCAGGAGAGAGATCACTTGATCATTGCCTGTTAGGTTCACTCCCTCTGGGGCACCTGGCATTGGACACTGTCGGTAGACAGGATACTGGGCTAGATGGACCTTTGGTCTGACCCAGTACAGCCTTTCTTATGTTCTTAAAATATTTGTCACAAATTGTTTTGCTTTTGCTGTTTGAAATCTTCCTATGAATTTTGTGGAAAATGTGTGCTTCAGAAGGAGGAGCAGCTGGTTATGTTGGTGGTGCCCACTCCCAGGCTAAATAGGAGGAGGAAAGAGCACAGAGACATAGCATATTACAAGGATTATGTAGTTAGGCCTTACAACACTCATAGGAACGGCCATACCAGGTCAGACCAATGGTCCGTCTAGCCCAAAATCCTGAATTCTGACAGTGGCCAGTGCCAGGTGCTTCAGAGGGAATGAACAGAATAGGCGATCACTCAGTGATTGCCTCTTGTCCACTCCCAGCTTCTCCCCTCAGAGGCTAGGGACACTCAAGAAATGGGGCTGCATCCCTGGCTATTAGCTCATGCTCCTATGAAGAAGGCAAATATCATTATCCCCATTTTACAGATGAGAAAACTGAAGCCTAGATAGGTTAAGTGACTATCTCAAGTCATTACAGAACTAGAGTTAGCAGCCAGGTCTCCTGCCTCCCACTCTCATGCATACTCCACTAGAACATAGTGCACCCACTCCTACCGGCCCAAGAAGCTCACTGAATGTCTCCATGCCTTAGTTTTTCTGCCTGGAAAATGGGGATAATGATATGTGCAGTGGGGCCTGGACCCTTCCAAATACCTGTGTGAGCATTATAGCTGAACACAAGGAGTGAGTGCATCTCACTCTACTTAATGCAATGGGCAAGTTAGCAGATGGTGCAAGCACTGAAGCTTAGCACAGAGTCCTCTGGGACAGAGTTAGGGGATCTGACAAGCAGGAAGAGTTCTGTTTGCAGGCCAGAGAGACGGACGTATTGCAACAGAGGCAAAACCTGAGGTTTGACTGGTAGATTGGAATGATGGTAACCCTGTGCTGGCTGGTCAGAGGAAAGATGCCCTGTATTGAAATATCTATCACAGCATGTAAAGGCTGATCTTCAGTGGTGTAAATTGTTGTAGCTCCACTAATTTTCCACCAGCTATGGCATTGAATTTCCATCTTTAAAACTCACAGCCTTGGAATCTCCTCTCTCTTTTCCTCTTTTTTTTTTTTTTTAGTGTTCGTGACATTGGTTATAACCCCTTACACAATGTTGCTAGGTAACAAAAATCTAGGTTCCTGATACAGTCAGTTTACTAAATATACACTAAAATGAAAGGTAAAATGTTGACACTGGGCCAAATTCACTCATGGTGTAAGTAAGCAAAAGGAATTCAGCTGAAGTCAATAGACTTGTGCCCCTTGATGCAAGGGCTGAATTTGGCCCATTATGTGATGTTGTTTCTTTATCTTTGGTACAACGTTCCTATCTTATATGTATCAATAGTCACTCAGGTATCAGCCTGTGCATGGTCTGCTATTTTTATTGTCACAAAAAGCATTGTGGAAAACAAAGTGGAATATCATTTCAAATAAATGGAACCTCCAGCTGTACTGCATCAACATATGACCACTTTGACGTGGGCTATTTAGGAAGAATTCCCACAATTGCACTAGTAATAATAAAACCTACCTCTTATATAGGAGGTCAAATCATGATCCCATTTTATAGATGAGGAAACTGAGGCGGGGGGGGGGGAATTAGTTGCCCAAGCTCACCCAGCAGGCCTGTAGAAGAAGTGGAAATTGAACCTAGGTCCCTTGAATGCCCATCCAGGGGCTCTGGCCAGTAGGGTAGCCTATTTCCAGTCTCACTAACCCCATGCATTAGCAATAGTGGGAGCATAAGTGTGGACTAGCTATCAGTGTTTTCACCACCTTTCCTCCTTCTAAGGCACACCAAATGCACTGTGGATTCAGCTCGCCCTCACCTTTATTTTTTTCCAGTTGGAGGCATCTAAGCATTCAACCTATTTTTCCAGTCTGTCTCTACAGATTCCATAATACAGTGCTGCCTCAGTTTACAGTTGGGAGATCTTATCTCCAGGTTATATAGCCTTGAAATGCAAATTGGGGGGTGGGGGAGATGGGGGAATGGGTTAGCAAAAACTGAACAGACATCCAGCACCCCTATAGTCTATTAAGGTAAAACTCTTTGCAGATGATGTGGAAGAGATGGTATTTTATTATCCTTCAGTCAATGACAATGACTGATCTACCAGACTAAAAGAGTCACACCGGTAACCATAAAAAAGAACAAAGTTGCCTGTGCACAGAGTTGTTTTAACAGGAATGTCTTTATAATGAACCTGCACAGCAAAGTGAGAGAGGAGAAATGGAAAGAAAGTCCCAAATTGCTTCATTGTAATTAAAGGGACTTTCATTCCCTTCAACTGAAGATACATTCCAGTTATTGTGACTTTTCCCTCAAATTATAGTGATGAGTGGCTGCATATGTAAGTTCAGCATTTCTCACTTACCTGGTCAGCAGTAAGGACTGTACCTTCCCAGCCTTCATTCCAGTGTAAAGGAATCACAAGGAGGAGAAGAGAGTTGGGACTGCTACCCCAGCAGAGTAAAATAAAGAGAGGCTACCAGGTTTCCCACAGCCCTGGGGAGTGAGGATGGGTCCCACCCTGATTCCTCCTTTCAATCACATCTCCACCTGGGACCTGTGTTCTATGAGGCATCTTGTGAATGCTAATGACCAAAAGAAGATGGGCACTTCAGGAGCCCACCATAGGTGCAGAGGGTGAGGCTGAGAGTATCAGTGCTTCCTACATGTTGCACCTTGCACGACTGTGCGTAGTATAACAAGAGCTCTCAGCCATGTGAGGAACATTGGCAATTACCATCTTCACTCCCCCTGGCTGCAGAGGGGAGGACTTCAGCTGTCTGCATCTTCTCCCCCCAGCTACTATGGGAAGCCTGTGGAGGGACTGATGAGGAGGCCCTACAACTTCTCCAGAAGCTGTGGGGGTGGGGCGGAGTGAAGAGCAGTGAAACGCCGCTTGTGCTGATGGCCTGTACAACTCCTAATTGTTTTGTGATCCTTTGGAATTCAGGTATCAGAGTGGTAGCCGTGTTAGTCTGAATCTGTAAAAAGCAACAGAGGGTCCTGTGGCATCTTTAAGACTAACAGAAGTATTGGAGCATAAGCTTTCGTGGGTGAATGCTCACTTCATCAGACGCAAGTAATGGAAATTTCCAGAATTCAGGAGACTACAATGAATGTGAGTTGTTGTTGTTGTGATGTATTGGACTATTCAGCTACTTATATTTACTCCACTTAATATACCCAGTTACTTGTCCTCTGGTTCTCCAGCTGAGAACCTACCAGAATGGCACAGTGCTGGGGGAAAGCTTATCTGCGCAGGAGATGGAGCTTCCTCAGGGCCAGTCCAAATCTGGTGAATCCACGGACCACTGCAAATCCTCATCCATTTCTGTTCCACGTGCAAGGGGCATGTGTTTAACCTGCCCCCTCGAAATAAAAGCGCACAGCACTTCATAACAGTTTGGGAGAGAAATGGAGATCTGATGGACCGGGGCCAGCCAAGTTGCTTAATTCCTCTATGGACAGTGATCCAATAACATGATTACAGGCTTGGCATAAGAACCTAGATGCCAGTAGTATAGAACACAATCAGCTGCCATGAAGGCTATTGCAGAGAACTAGCGTGAACGATACCAAGGTGAAAGAAAAAAAAAAAACACAAGGAGTGAAATTCTCCACAAATACATTAAAGACACAAACTGAAAAATATTCATTGTTTTCTTACATCAGGAGCTTTTAGAGGATGGCGAAAAGGCCTAGACAGTCTAGTCTAGCTCATGATTACATGCTCCAGATATAGGGTTTTCAATGCCAAAGTTTAGACTTAGAAAAAATATTTAAACACACACCAATCAGCATTTTTACTGTGCTCCACACAGACATTATTCCTGCTTCCCTGTGTTTAAGGTGTACTTCCATTTAGGAGACAGACTCAACAATTCTCATTGGAATCGCCCCCTTTAAGAAACCTCATTTCTCTCCCTCTCTCATTGAATAATGTATTTGCAGTTACCATGGAAATACTTTCTTCTCTCAAATGGTAGAATTCCAGCTTTGCAATCTTGTTATTGTCAATGCAATGGCCAACCCCCATCATTCCCCCTTTGTTAATGTCCCTGACAGTTGAGGTCATAGTGTCTATATCAGAAAAAACAGTACTATCATTTTTTTCATTTTCAGTGATTTTTTTCTTTCAGGGCCACCAGAGAGATTTTCAAGCTTGCGTACCAATAGTCTCATTTGGTTCATTAAGGGCTTAGCTCTTATACGATTGCATATTGCATGGGAGCGTGAGGAGATTTCCTCCCCCACATCCTGCATGGCCCACTCAAGGATCAGGCAGAATTACAGACTCTGAACTCCCCAGAGGTAGGGCCATGACTCTGCTCCACCTCTGCACTGGATCAAGGAGCACAGGGAGGAATAAGCTGCACCCCACAAGGGGTGTAGGAACAGGATGTAGAGCAAAACGCCTCCTGCTGCTCCCACAGGACAGGCTGATTTTACATCACTCCCAATGCAGGGTTATGCTTAAATGCCACATTCTAGTCATAAATCCTGAGTGGTGACTGGGACGCCAGTTCAAAAGACATGATGGGATTGACACTGCTTTGTTCAATTCACCAGTGTTGTTGTGGTAACTTCAAGAGCACCATTCAAATATGAACTGTACTTGCAAAACTTGGAAAAGCTGCTGATGTTTATACAGGTTATAAATTGCCACAGAACACACACAAGTTCTATTTTAATGGTCCCCCTAAGGAGAACGATGGGCCCAGATAGAGATCCATACATCTCTGATAGATAATAATGCTCAAACAGTAAACAATTCTCTTGATGGCCCTGCAGGGTTCTCTGATCATCTTTTATCCTTGACTATCTCATACAGTGGCTCCTGAATGTTCTCGCCTGGCTAATACACCATTCTTGGGTCACCATGGCATACAGTGTACCAGTGATGGTCATTGAATTATGAACCTGATCAATATTGGTACAGAAAGAACTGAAGTCCTGTGCTGGATCTGTGGGAGGCCTTAAGAAAGTTGGCTTCTCCGCTCTAATGGAATATCCATTAACAAAATAGGCTTTGGTGGTAAACTATTTTGATTAGTGGAAGCAGGCTAAGATCCTAATGGTAATGTCCTTGTTCTGCAGCATGAGATTAAGAATACAGGAAGAGAAGTCAAGATAACAGGAAATAAGAAAAGGAGATGGGAAAAGACATAGAAAGACCAAGAAGACATGGTTCAAGTAGATCACATTGGGGCAGGGCTCTAGCAGCTAGATTGGGGTGTAGACTGTTAATAATGACATGAGTGTCTTCAGTAAGAAAGAGAATAAAAGAAAATCCAGCCAAACCATATTTCTTATTGTATACATATTTACGCTTGTCAAGATTATTTCAGTGTAAAAGTCTTCCTCCTTTAATGGATTACTTACATTTTTCTGTCTACTCTCAGAGGCCCTATTGTATTTCAGTTTTTTTAATGACCACACATTTTTATAATTGGTAAAAGTCCTTTGTCCTGAAGGTCAGAAGAGAACAAATTCAATTAACTTGTTATGTCAAATGCTAGAGGATCCTAGGAGGAGGCTCCAGCCCTTCATGTGATGATGGTCCAAATGAATAGCGTAATATTCAGTTTTAGAAACCAAAGGATTTATTGGAACCCTGCAAACAACTGCAGCACACACAAGCAAGACGAAGCGTGCAATCCCTCTCCCCAGTCAGATGTTACAAGAAAACAAGACAACTTACCATTAAGATAAAGATACAGCACCACCTATCCATGGAGGTGCTGTCTACAGTAATCATTACATTATCATAAGGCCACTTATCAGAGGGGTAGCCGTATTAGTCTGAATCTGTAAAAAGCAACAGAGGGTCCTGTGGCACCTTTAAGACTAACAGAAGTATTGGGAGCATAAGTTTTCGTGGGTAAGAACCTCACTTCTTCAGATGCAAATAGATAAGGCCACTGTCTCACTCTCTTCAAAAGCTAGCCATGAGCGTGCTGGAGAGTTCTCAACTGAGCTGAAGCGAAGGGCTCATCAAACTCCTGATCCTCAGCAGTCATCTCCTGAGGCTCTCTTTGTCTTGAGCCTGAAATCAGCCTGCATCAGCTGTTCTGAGCCTAATCTAGGGAAGAACACTCTTCACCATTCCTTCTGTCAATCATTAACAGTTTAACCACAATCTTGCCCTGGTGGACCAGTTTGAATTGAATGAGGGCAGGAATGATCTCTAGGTCTGTCTGACCACTGACCCTATTGCTAAGAATGAACCTACCACAGGTTATCATAAGGCACCCTACGGCACACGTGCCAAAGGCGGCACACAAGCTGATTTTCAGTGGCACTCATACTGCCCGGGTCCTGGCCACCAGTCGGGGGGGCTTTGCATTTTAATTTAATTTTAAATGAAGCTTCTTAAACATTTTAAAACCTTATTTACTTTACATACAACAATAGTTTGTTATATATTAAAGACTTATAGAAAGAGACCTTCTAAAAATGTTTAAATGTATTACTGGCACGCGAAACCTTAAGTTAGAGTGAATAAATGAAGACTCAGCACACCACTTCTGAAAGGTTGCCGACCCCTGTCATAAGGATTCCACAGCCAAGAAGGAAGTCATGCTAGGAAGCTGGAACTTCATCCCGGTGTGACTGCGTGCAGTCAGGTGTCTATGAGAGAAACCTCTGCCTTGGGAGTGTGTCTGAGCTGAAGTTAGACTTTGCATATGGGCCAAAGAGAAGATTTAAACAGGAATAACGTACAGTTTTGCAGATTTGGAGAGAAAAAAGCAAATAGCTCTGTCTTTTTGACTAGCCAATAATATCAGGAATTAGCCCTTATACATTGCTTCACATCTTTAAAGCTATGTGCAAACATTAACTACCTAATCCTCACAATACCCCTGTGAGATAGGTAGGTATCACAGCCTTATTTTTTACAGAGGAGGAAACTGAAACAGAGAGAAATTAAGTGGTTTGACTTATGAGCTGTGACCAGAACTCAGGCGTCCTAGCTTCCACACCCCTGCCTACTAATACATCTTATACAGTGTGTTAAGTGTGAGTAAACCTCCTCCTCTTCACTCCTTGGGGGGCTCTCTCAGGCCTGCATCTTTCTGTGAAACCATCCTAGTTTTTGTTGCCCTCCCCCATTCCTTCTGGAGCTGATCATAGGCGGGGCTGTTGTTTTGTCACAGATTTCATGACTCCCTATTTTTTCTTTTTTGCGTGACCCCACAGTTTCCTCCCATTGTCACAAACCCACAGCTTCCTCCCATTGTCACAAAGCCTTGCAGGGGAGAGAAGAGACCAGCCACTCCTGCTTTATGTTGCCTTCCACTCTGCATACTGAGATGAAGAATCTACCACTCTTGCTCTCTGTACCCAGTGAGAGGGAAAGGACTTTCCGCACCTCTCTGTGTTATGTTTATGGTTTAAACACAACAAAGTTAGCTAAAAACATAAAAAGTCTTGCTGGAAGGTTGCAACATAACTACTTTAGTTCTTAGAATTTAAAGTGATAACACACAAGAACCTTAAAACAGAGAGAGACAAAGGCTGCTCCCTAAAACAGAGGCACAACTTGCCACACCTCACTTTAGGCTGCCTGTCTGCTAATTGACCACTGCTAAACCCAGATTACACACTTCACAACAGAGCCATCCCACCTCCATGAAGGATCAGGAAAAAACCCGGAGAATTTAAAGTGATAGATCACAATTTTAATACATTTTTCCAATACACCACACAGAGCTGCATCACAAGAGGAAGAGTCTCTCCTTTGTTGTTGTTGTTGGTTATTTTTGCCTTACAAAGAGAATGAAAAGACAGATCCCCTGTGATCATTCTTGGCCCCAGTGTGTGAGACAGGTGGCAAACAAACAAACAAAAAATCATAGCTGAGTCATCAACCCATAATTTCATCACAATTTGCAATGTGTCATCCATGATTACTTGATTTTTTTTTTTTTTTGACAAAACAACAGTGCTAATCAGGGTACATCTGGTGAATAACAAATTAGTACCTCCATTTGACTTTCATAGGCAGGTTTTTGCGGCGACTTAAGGTGCTGGTATTTATTTATTGTTTATTCTTGGTTTTGTTAGCAAATGTTGATCAACTGTACTAAAAGGTGATATTTTTCTTTAGACTACAATAATCCTCAAGCATTTGATTAAAAATAAAATCAGTCCAGTCTGGTCCCCTCTGTGAATGTGATTGTGTTGTCAGTCTCCTGGGCTTGTTCTCCTGCACAATGCTGTCATGTGGAGATTTGCAGCTTGGTCAGATGGGGGGAGGGTGTCTTTTGCTGTTACACTGAAATATATTTGGAGGTGTTGTACCCATCTTCTCAACTTTCTGATGCATTTTGTTCAAAGCTCAGTTGCTGGATGAAGTGCATCCATCTTTAGTCAAAATCCCTCCTTTCCTCTCTGGCACAACATGAAAGGAATGACAGAGGCACAAACGTTCAGTGTTAAAACACTGTTCCTGGGGAGGGACAAGTAACTCATTGACTAAGGCCTGGGCTTAATAAAGAACACCGGGATGAATGGTGAGCTTGAGTGGATCTCTGCAGCAGGAAAGCAGACTGGACTGACTGGTCACTGCTTGTTTTTAATAAACAATACTTATTTAAGAGTCTTTTATTATGCAGCCTCAAGTGTCTAGGGGAGCAACACATACCAGTGCACTGTATGCTGATTGGTTGCCATCCTGGGGACAGTGAAGTTGTGCTGTGGGTATCATTAGAGGACCCTGTAGCACTGACTATAATAAAGATTTCCTAACACTTCCCATTATAAGACCCTGTTTTAAATTGCTTATAACTATGCCAAACTTTAACCACTTGGGCTGAAATTTTACATGCTGGATGCCTACCTCTGGCTGATTTTTTTTAAGTGATTCAGTCATTCTGAGATGAGACTAGGGGGAAATACAAAATTTTGCCTATATTAAAAAAAAATCTTACAGCTGTTTCATTGAGAAGCTCTAGCACTCCATATGCCAGAGCAGGGATATCAAATTTGGCAGATGGAGTTGCATTGTTGTCAGCAATGTGTCATTTGCTTTCCCTGTGAAAAGCTATCTTAAGTTACAAGCCTTTGAAAAATCTCCATAGAGACTTGTTAAAGTTTGGTAGCTAAATTCTTCCAGCATTCCATCTGGACTGAGCATGCTCCACCCTGGGCTGCAGGGGCAGAGGATAACGTTCCCTGCAATTGCTGCTCCTGGCAGCCAAGGGCTGCTGTAGTGCTGGGCACTGAAACTGAGAACAGGGAGATTGTGTCTCTCTTGTGTTCTCAATGCTCCCTCTACTGTCACCCAAGGTTGTCTGACTCAAATGCAGAGAGGTGACAAATGGGGATGAGGATTGCAGGAGCAAGAGGTTTGGAAGGAGAAGAGAAGGAATGGGGAAGGGGGAAGCCAGTGATGGGAGGGGTAGACATTCCCAATGTTGTGTAGACAGTAGCAGTATAGACATTCCCACTCAAGCTGGAGGTGGGGCTCTGAAACCCAGCGAAGGGGGAGGGTCTCAGAGCCCAGGCTCCAGCCCAAGTAGGAACGTCTATACTACTGTTTTTAGCCCGGTAGCATGATCTTGACTCAGTTAACCCATGCTCTGAGACTTCCTGGTGCAGGATTCTTTTTATTTTGCAGTGTAGACATATCCTTAGGGAGCAGTGTTCCTTGGTTCCTTTCCGAGGCACCCAGCTCCCTAAGGCTTCTTTGAAAAGCCCAGCCATGGTTTGTAAAGTGCTTTAGAATCCTTAAAGGTGAAAAGATCTCAAAAGACCCCATTTTGGCCCCCTTATCTTGATTAGTTCCTTAGTCACAGACACAACAGTCCCTTATAACATACAGCATTACTTGTATAGGACTACTTTCCTGAGTTAGGTACTAGTTCATGTAAGGAGGGCAGATTGGGGCTCAGCAAACACGTGCTTTTGCTACCCACAGCATTTGCCACCCTAGAAAATTTAATCTGTCTGGTTGTGAGACAAATGATAAATATAAAACTCTGGGTCAGATCCTCAGCTAACGTGCATCAACAGTAGAACTTCATTGACACTATGCTGACTTGCACCAGCTGAGGAAATGGCTTTATAGTGAGTGGGCCAATTTTGCTCCAACACTGGTATGCATCTGGAACTCCACTGAAGTCAGCTGACTTGCACTGGATTTACACCAGTCTAATTAAGTGTAAAATTTTGGCCCTTTCTTTTTAATAATATAATATTTTATCAAGCTAATGCCAGCACATTATTATTACTGTATTTCTTTTGCAGTTTTGAAAGGTTAATTGTATTATTGAGCAATATTTTAATTTATTCTAATTTGTCTCATCTGGAGTCATTGCCCTGATAGTTTTGCATATCTTTGCATTCATTAAAGTCCAGTAAGCAAAACCTTTTTACCAAATACTCATTTATGACTACTCTCATTATTTTCATTTTGAGCCTCATTGTTATCCAAATGTCAGACTCTTTAAAAATCTTTGGGTTGTATTTCTTGGAAATAAGACATCACCTTCACCATTGCAACTATGGAGTGAAAGTGACAAGTTAGTCAAAAGTCTCATTCCTTGGATACAGGATTTCAGTGAGAACTTAGTTGATTTTATTAAAATTACAATTTTTTCCAAGCCGTGCTTTTGATAAAGGTTACTTCTATACAGTAGAAGCATTCCAAACAGCTGGGTGTGGGACCGGGTCTGAGTGGAAAGGTACCTTTTGTGCTTTGGCACAAGTAAGAGCAGCCTTTAGGCAGTCAGGCTGAATGCAATGCATGCAGGTGTTTCTTGCCCCTATTCACAGCCCATGTCAGTAGAGGGGCAGTGTAGGAATTGCTCTAGTGCCAGTTGAGGAGCCCCTTGCAGAAGAGATACTCCTGGGTCTGAATCTGCCAGGTTTAGTATTGCTTTGTGCTGACCTTCATAAATGGAGTGAAAATATCATTGAGTCAACACATTTAATCTTGACCATTACATACTGTAATTTTTTATTTTTGTTTGTATCGTGGTAGTATCTAGGGACCCCAATCAGAAATTGGCACCCAACTATACGAGAAACTGTACAACATAATAAAAAGACAGTCCCTGCCCAGAGGAGTTTACAGCCTAAATATGATAGGAGACAGAAAACAGATACATACAAAGACAAGGGAGACACAAGGAAACAAAGAGACAAAACTGGTCAGCGTGAAAAGCATTGGTGATAGCATATAGTTGCCTAACCATTGTCAAATTTTTTTAGGCAGCATAGCAGAGAATAGAATATACATTTGCTTGGGGTTGAACTGGACAGTTGTGAGGGTTGCTAATGAGCATGTTAACTGATCAAGTAATAAAGGCTACAGTAAAAAATGGAGCAGGAATGATTACCGGTTTGGCAGGTATCTAGCAATTTTGCAGTTGAAATATATGGGGGGGGAAAAATGATGGCACTTATCCTTTAGTTATACTGGACACAACTGTATGGCTAAGCATGAGTCTTTTGTATCATGTGTGCTCTTTCTGCTGTAGCGTCTGATTACGTGATTGAAGTGTATGTAATGTATATTTAATTATCATACCCTCTGTTTGAATCTAGCTAATCTATTCCCAACTTCTGAGTGTGATTTAAGCTATGTCCACACTCCTGGTGGCATATGGAGTACATACGTAGCAGTCTGCATCCCCTCCCCCTATAGGTATACATAGCAGTGTAGATGGTGAGGCACTGTTTAGTAAAGACACCCCAGAACCTTAGGGTATATACCGTACATAGCTCTCTATACACCCAAGCATTGCTTCCCCTGTCTACACTGCTATTTTTAGCAGCAACTCCCCACTGTTGGAGTCTCTCTGCAGCACATAAAGATTCTGGCAGTGCGGAAATCCTTTGACAAGGGGAAGGCAGCAGGGAAAGACTCCAGCAGTTCCCTGATGTTGGAGCCTCTCCCCACTACATCCCCCCTGCCATAGGCTTTCCCCACTGCCATGTGGGGATACCCACCACAGTGTGCCTCCTTTTCATCGTGGTGTGTGCCTACATGTACCCTGCAAATGTAGACAAAGTCTTACATGGCTCTGTTAGTGAAGAAGGAAGAAACTAGCTGATTGATAATGTTCTTGCTATGATTTTTGGAAGGCTTCACCAATATATCAGTGTTGCAGCAAAGTGTGAGACTAGTAATTTGTTTATAGGCATCAGTGTGTAGGGTGTTAACCACGGAATGCTTTCATCTATCATAGCCCTGTAAGCACTGTGGAGAATGAGGGAGATACCTGTATTTTTGTATGAATATTATCTGTACCTCAGTTTGTCTGCTTGGTAATATTCTGTTTGACGGCATGTTGTAAAGCAAAAGAGGCTGTTATGGAAGAGCAAGCAGGAAACAAAACAATGGCCAGAAATAAGACACCCCAGGGTGAACAACTTCAAGTAGTAAGAGAACATTGGCTGGGCCACTGATTGAGAAGATGCTACAGTAAAACCTGCCTTAGTGACCACCTTTGAAAAGAGACCACTTGTCATGAGCAACTACTTGCAGAGGCCACAGAACATTTTCCCCTATAATTTAATCATGAAGAAACTGTGAAGAGCAACAACCTGTCATTTGCTGCCAGTGACCAAATATTCTCACTCCCATCCAGAAAAACAAACCTGTAGGAGAAACTGATCTTCCTTATTTCTGGGCTGCTGGTGGTGGTGGCAGTGGCACTGCCTTCAGAGCTGGGCGCCCAGCCAGCAACTACTACACTCCGGTCACCCAGCTCTGAAGGCAGAGCTGCTGCCAGCAGCAGCAACAGAGAAGTAAGGGTGAAATGGTCTGGTATTGCCACCCTTACTTCTTTGCTGCTACTGGTAGTGGCACTGCCTTCAGAGCTGGGCAGCTAGAGAGCGGCAGCTGAGGGCCAGGCACCCAGCTCTGAAGGCAGCACGGTTGCCAAAAGCAGCACAGAAGTAAGGGTGGCAATGCCATTTTACAGCAAACCTTTTAAGAGAGGCCAACTCTTACAAGTGACCACTTTTGCTAACTCTCATGAGTGGTCACTTTTGGCAGGCTTTACTGTATTTCCAGGTGCCAGGCAGAGTTACACAGCTGGGTTGCCAAGGCCAAGTGCCTAAGATACCAAACAGTTAATAACTCTTCCTCTACAGAAGGAGGGGCTGTTCCTGGAGAGCAGATGTACTGAGATGCAGGTCCTGTGGCATAGATCTGGGAAGCTAGGTGAAAGAAATGGCCTTTTGTTGTTTTAATTCATTTGTTTTGAAAAAGCTGTTGTGAATCACTTGCTGGTCACAGGCTCCCGGAAGGTAACTTTTTGCCAGTGCCAGATACATACATGGGCCGCTCATGTTAACAACATTGGAAAAAGAGGGCAGCAACTCAGAGAACCAGTCTACCAGTATTTCCATCCTTGAGAGAGATCAAATAAGCAAAGCCTGTCCCCTGAGGGGTGCAGTCAAGAGGGATTGCAAAGGGATCTGAGGTGCAGCTCATTCTGAAACCATGACAGTAATTTATGCAGAACAAATATTATCAGACTTGTGGGACAAGCTATTAATGCAGCAGAAATCCCGTATGTTCATTTAAATAATTTACCTTCAGTAAAATAAAAATTGGACAACAATTGGACAGACATAAAGGAACTAGAATTATTACTGCCAGTTTCCTAAATTCAACATACACTGTATAGGTACTTAGATGGCCCTGTATGCACATAGCCTCACTTTTAGGGCACCCCATCATGCCTGCAGGATTGCATGAGGGCATCCTCATCTCTGACACCTCTCTATTGGGCTCTCCCTCAGACCTGAAACTGGCATTTCTCAGCCTACATCTTCTCTTGACTCCCCTTCTAAGTGTTCAGTGTCTTGGCCCTCTGGCCAGGTCTAAACTCTAAATAAAAGTCTACACTCTTTTGGGGTAGCAGGAGCAAATCCAAAAAAAATCTTCAAATTAATAGCCCTTCTGTTGCGCTTAGGCTTCAGTGTAGTGCCGGTGTTGGCTCTACCTCAGGGCATCCTCTGCAGGAGTCTAACTTAGGGTTGCCAGGCATCTGGTTTTCGAGTGGAACGCCCAGTCAAAAAGGGACCCTGGCAGCTCTGGTCAGCACCGCTCACCAAGCCGTCAAAACTATGGTTAGCCGCCCACAGTGGGGCAGTCTGTGTAACTGCCTTGCTCCGCGCAGCTCCCAGAAAGCTGCCAGCATCTCCCTCTGGCTCATAGGTGTAGGGGTGGCCACGGGGGGGCTCTGTGCACTGTCCCGCCTCAAGTGCCGGCTCTGTAGCTCCCATTGGCCAGGAACCACAGTGCCTGCAGGCAGGGACAGAGTACAGAGCCACTTGGCCGCACCTCTGCCTAGGAGACAGAGGGAGATATTGCCACTTCCAAAAGCTGCCTGAAGTAAGTGCCGCCCAGAGCCCGCACTCCAAGCCCCCTCCTGTGCCCCAACCCGGACCCCCCTCCCATGCCCTAACTCCTTCCCACAGCTTGGAGCCCCCCTTCCACATCCAAACCCTCAGCTCCAGCCTGGACCCCCCTCCTGAACCCCAAACCCCTCAACCCCGGCCCCACACCAGAGCTCCCCCCCCCACCTGGAGCCCTCACCCCTTCTTGCACCCTCAACCCCCCCTTCCCCCCCCCCCCGCTGCAGCCTAGTGAAAATGAGTGAGTAAGGGTGGAGATGAGTGAGTGACAGAGGGAGGGGGGGAGGTGGAGAAAAAGGGTGTGGCCTCATGGAAGGGGCATGGCAGGGGGCGGGCAAGGGTGTTCCGTTTTCTGCCTATAGAGTTGTTACCTGTCTGGTCAAACCCTATCCCAGGGCTTCTCTCCACCAGAGATACCTATCTCCTCTGAGCTTCCACAGTCTACTTATAAGGCCTAGCTCTGCCTCCTCTGGCCCACAAACAATTAATTAATTATCTGGTATGTGCAGGCATGACTAATTGGGGTTCTTTCCCTTGCCAGTGTGGGGGTTAAGCCCCATCACAGGACCCTATTGCTGTAATATCTGAGCACCTCACCATCTATTACTGTATTTGGCCACACAGCAACCCTGTGAGGTAGGGAACTCAGGCACAGAGGCTGAGTGACATGCCTGAAGTCACACAAGTGTCTGTAGCAGAATAGGGAACTGAACCTTGGTCTCTTGAGTCCCATGCTAGTATCTTAACCCTGGGGCCATCCTTCCTCTCATTACCTGACAGCCATCATTTTAAAATTATGAATGAATAATGTAGCCATAACTATCTATAGAGCATTTCTAAAATGTCTGTCACTGTGGTATCTAGGCCTGTACATGGTTCATAGGAAACACTGCCTCTGATTTTCACTGTTGATGTTCAGGGAACAACACGCAGTAAGTAGCTGGTGCACAATGGTGAGTTGCCATTAAGATTAGGGCACGGGGTCAGATGAGGAGGAGTAGACAGAGGGAACTTTAGGAAGAGAGAATTGATCAAAACTTAAGGGTCGTAGGACAGCGCACAGTCAACTTGTGGAACTCCTTACCTGAGGAGGTTGTGAAGGCTAGGACTATAACAGAGTTTAAAAGAGAACTGGATAAATTCATGGTGGTTAAGTCAATTAATGGCTATTAGCCAGGGCGGGTAAGGAATGGTGTCCCTAGCCTCTGTCTGTCAGAGGGTGGAGATGGATGGCAGGAGAGAGATCACTTGATCATTGCTTGTTAGGTTCACTCCTTCTGGGGCACCTGGCATTGGCCACTGTCGGTAGACAGGATACTGGGCTAGATGGACCTTTGGTCTGACCCAGTACAGCCTTTCTTATGTTCTTGTTCTTATGAGACATAGGTGGGAGCAGAGCCTTAACCTTTATGGAAAAAATCCTGTAATATTTAATAGAAAATGTTCACCTTTCTGTAGGTATTTTTAAAAAACTATTCTATAGAATTTAATTCAGAACACTCTCGTATCTATAGCATTCCATAGGTCAATTTTAAAAATAAATTCCATTCTCTATTAAACTAATTTCCATGGTTTCCATAAAGGATGAGGAAACTGATGAGACTTAATTTGCCAACTGATAGCATTTTTATGGATTAAATGTAAGAGGGTAAAGCAATATTTTTCAGATTTATTTTTCTTGTTGAAAATCATAGAAAAAAAGTATTTAACCATCCCATGGAGGTTGCCTCTTTCTTGCCATTTCAGCTTCTAACTTTCTCAGGACTAAGAAACAGGCCCCTCTTGAAGTTTTGTATTCCTCAATTATTGCCAATAAAGTTGAATTCTATCAAAGAGCATTTTTAAACTACTAGAAAAAAATAAAGTAATTGAAGCTAGTGTTTGAGAATCCATTGCCAGCCACAAAGCAGACCAGAATTGGACACCCATGAAAAGCAGGTCTGACCTATTGTGGCTAAGTTGGGTTTTGGGGAAAGGACTTCAATAAAAAAAGCAGCCAGTGGCAGGCAAGCCTTTCTTGTGGAAGGGAAAGGGCAATGTTTGTGGGAAACCCAGGTGCACATCCTCTCTCACAATTTCCATTCCATGGGCCAGGTGCATTATCGGAATGTTACAGTCAGTGAAGTGGTCTCAGTCTTCAAGGGGAAGACTGAAGGAATAAAATGAACTGTTGTAAAATCTCCATGATTTTGATGTTCAGCAGACAACATGTTTGCATCCAAGCTTTTAAACTAAAAGGGCATGTAAAATTCTAACTTGCATGTATTTTTTTGACATATGTCATTGCTGCAGTTTATACAAGTATGAAACTGTCATGCCTTTGTGTTATGAGTATCATATTTACATGGCTAAGAAATCTGTATATACAGCATTTTGTTCTCTCGCTTTCAGTAACCTGTTACATAGGAGACACACCATGCTCTCGTCTGGAGACATTACTTTTGTTCTTTCTTATCATTTTCCTTAATCTAAATTTTGTAAATAATTTAGAGTGAGAGTAAATGGCTGCACTCTGTGTATAGAAAAAATATGTTACAGCTTTCCAGGTTGATTTTATAGCCCCTGATGGCTCTCTCATTAACAGTACATTAGAAAAGGTGTTAAACTAAAATAGTCATTTCCCAGTGCAATATTGCTTTTACAATACACAGGGCTGCACAGAGGTTTTGGGGTCACAATGATGGCCCAGCTCCTGTCCCACAGAACAGGGCCAGGCTCCTGGCTTCAGGCATTGCAACGTAGCACCTGGGGTCGCAGCACCAATCAGGTTTGGGGACCCAGCCCATTGCCTCTTTTGTTCTCTGGGTGACGCAGACAATATGTGCAGTCAGTACCACTGTACCATTTTGCTTTTCAAAGGTCAGGATTTTGGTACTCTGGCTATCTTTTTTAATGAAGCAATAAGTCAAAGGAAGTTGAACATTCTCAGTCCCCGATCATTCAGTCAAGCTATCTTAAATCAGGAAAAAGCAAACACCCGTTTTCCTCAGCAATCATTTATTCACATAATCAGCTTTGATGGTCAGAGAACAATTCAATTATTTTAAGCCCATCTGAATTTTACAATGTGCTGCCAATGACATTTTGAAAGTATATCAAATTCCCTGTTTGTGATTGACGTTATCATGGTCTTTCTTCAGTTTATTACACTGTTTGTAAGCAGGGAAGCTTGAGGCTGTCATGTCAAAAGCCTACTGAATTTCTAGAGACTTACGCTGCCATTCTCCTTTCATTGTTGCATAATCTGATTGACATACCTACGGTGAATGCACTCCCTTTCCAACAAAGCAATAAATCCAACTTCTTGTCAGATTTCATAAATTCCACGGCGTAGCATTCCAATAATCTGCAGCCACTGTGAAATAATACGGTGAAAGGCAGCAATGGTGTGGACACTATTTATAACCAAGGTTGGAATTTGTTGATTTAACAGGATGATCCCCTAGAAAACATGTGGCCTCGCCAGACAGATTCAGGAGTCTGCATCACTATGCCCCAGAAATGGCTACTGATGGTATGCTGCCATGAGGTTTGGAGTGTGCTGCTCGTGGAGAAAAAAAACCACATAGCTGAATTTGTGACACTAGCAACTGGTGCTGAGGAAGAAAAGGGTTTGGTATAGTGGAGTTATAGGAATGGTTTATAGAGGTTAACAGCAGTAGCAGAGTTGAAGGACAATCCCAGAGGCCACCAGGGACTAGCCTCAGAACAGCTAGAGATAGGCCAATGGCCAATAACTCTGCAGAGGACTGGTGAGTGAAAAGGAGTGAAAATAGTCACACAAACAGTAGAGCGAGTAGCGTGAAATGTATTAGATTGCAAGGCCTGTGCATGAAGTAAACTCAGCACCCTGACTGTAGGTAACGATATACTTTGTAGTTAGGGTTACCATATTTTGTGCCTCCTAATGGAGGACACTCCGGGGGGCACCGGCCCCGCCCCCAGCCCCGCCCATGCCCCCGCCCCCTCCCAAAGTCTCCGCCCCCTCCCCTGCTTCCCGCGAACATTTAATTCGCGGGAAGCCTGAAGCAGGTAAGGGGTGGTGTGGGGGGGAGGAGGCGCGGCCCAGCCCAGGCTGGCTCCCCCGGCGGCTCCAGCCTGGGTCGGCTCGGGCCCTGGGGTGCCGGCCCCGGCCAACCACCCCCGGCGGCCCGACGCACCCCCCGGCTCCCGGCTCCCCGACCCACGGGCCCGGCCCCGGCTCCCCGACCCGCGGGCCCTGCTCCCCGGCCCCGTGGGCCCGGCCCCGCGGGCCCGGCTCCCGGCCCGGCACCATGCCCCCGGCCCCGCACCCCCGACCCCGCACAAAGAGGCCCCGGCCGAGCCTCCCGATTTTCCCGGACATGCCCGGCTTTTGGGGATTTCCCCCCGGACGGGGATTTGAGCCCCCAAAAGCCGGACATGTCCGGGAAAATCCGGACGTATGGTAACCCTATTGTAGTATTTGGGGAGGAGATACAGGGGTGTACAGGCATGATCCTTGCTGCTTTGAGTTTTGCTCTTTGACACCTTTGCAGATGTCTGTTAAGGGAGACACTGCATAGAGAAATAGGAACATGAGAAGATGTAGAACAGTCAAGATGCTCATTGCCTGCAGAAGGCAAGGCAGTTTGCTAGACCGTGGCGACAGTGCAGGATGGTGTGGCTTTGAGAGAGCCAGGATTCAGAGAGTTGGAGCAGCACTGATGTCATGTACTCCTGTACTAGATATGGACTGGCTACAAAGCTTGCCTATACATGCCAGACATGTTCATCATAAGATCTTTTAATGTTCTGCCAAGTATGGCTAAATTTAGCTTTAAGTAAGGGTTTTTTACACAGCGCCACCTAGTGGCAGAACTGTATAATACAGTTTAACATTCCACTACAACTGGATGGCTATTGTTAGCAGCTGAGCAAGGGTAGAGTGGCGCTGCTGAGGAGACATTTACTGATACCTTGTGTGAAAGGAGTGTTAAAATTAAGGGTTTGATTTAGCTTTTGCACTTGATATAATGTGGGTGAGCTGTTTTTGGAGAGGGCAGAACATGTAATCATTAGTCCATGTATTGGTGCCTACTAGAACAATTGGGGTGGGGGAGGGTGGGCGGGAGATAGAGGGAGACAGTGTGATATGGGACTGAGTTGCTGAATTGGATGCACAGTCTCTGGTGCTAAAGGGAAATCAGATCCAGCCATCAGAGAATTCCCTCGGGACAGGCAAAATCTCGGCACTACACAGAGCTGGCATATCTGACTCTATTTCATCCCCAGCCACCTTCCAGCACCTAATATAAGAGGCCTTGCTGGACACTGAGCATGTGGCCAGAGCAACACTGTGATCAAGTCATGCCCAGCTGCCATAAGGGCCCCTTTGGGCCATAAGTAGTTGCGCACAAATTAGAGCAGCTCAGAGGCTGTGCTAACCTGAGCTATGGACTGGACTATCCCCTGCTGGTCACAGGATTGGAGAGATGAAGAATGGCATGTAGCCTGACTACCTCTGAGAACTGGTGATATTATGTGTCAGTTGGAGGGCTGGGAATAGGACTCAGGGCTTCTGACTGTGGTTCTAACTACTAGGCCCAGCTTCCAACGTCTTACTTATAAAATACCTTTAAAAATTCAATAATTGTCAAATATTAATTTGTACATGGCATCTCATTTCAGTGCTATCTGGAGCAACAGAGCATTTGTGTAGTACATTGGTTCAATCTGTACAAATACAAGGTCTGGGCAAAGTTCTGCTTTCAGATCTGCGTGGCACATTCAGCTCTGTGAATCAAACTTCCAGTGACATCAGTGGCACTTTCATTCAGGGAGTATGAGCAGGGCCGGCTCCAGGCACCAGACACCCATGCACATGCTTGGGGCGACACCTGGTAAGGGGTGGCGGGGGGAGCGCGGCGTGGCATTCCGAGGGGGGGGTGCTCCGGCAGCGCGGGGCTCGGCGAGGGGGCGGCGCGGGCGTGGCGCTGGAGGGGGGTTCCGGCAGCGCTCGGCGGGGGCGGGAGGGACAGCGCGGGGCTTGGTGCTCAGGGGGGGGGGTCCGGCCGACCGCGGGCGGGGGGGGGGGCGCGGGGGCGGGGGGCTGGGGGGGGGTTCCGGCGCTTGGCGGGAGGGGCGGCGCGGCGCTTTTTTTTGCTGCTTGGGGCAGCGAAGAAGCTAGAGCCGGCCCTGAGTATGAGCATAATCTCACCATACAGCTCTGAGTGCAAAATGTTGCCCTTCCTACAGAGGACGGTATAGACATCTTTGCATGTTTTTAAAGAAAAGAGTGTGCAACTTTTTCTTTGAAGTAGAAGTCACTGTCCAGAACAATCATACTCCTTCTGCTGATGTAAAAGAGGAGATCTGCATCAAAACTGGTCTTTATATAACTCACAGGAATGTGTTAATATTTTGAATAGAAGAACAGTTACAAGAGAGTACATAGTGTTTTACAGCATTAGAAACTGTCTGTAGAAAGTGATACAACTAACTTTCCTTTGACCTTTGTCATGAAGTAAGTAGCTTTGAAACAGAAAGTTCAAAACATAAAAACAAATCAGAATAATTATTATTTTCAACATAACTTGGCAGGACACCACTAAGCCCCAGGCTTCAAATTAATTTGATTCTACCACTACAAGCAAACTAGAAAGGCAGGGATCCTCCATTAACTTCTATCATTTCTTTGGTACATCCAGATATTCTAGGGCATGGGGTAGTTGTTATCAGCATCTTTATCACTAAAAGATCCAACCTTTTTGTTTGGTATTAAGATTTTTTCTTTTCAATTAAAGTGGAGAATTTCATTGTACAAACTAGTGTTGATCTTGGTGACAATGGCTTCAGTAAGTTATTCTGAACTTCTACCTGTGTAAATGAGGGTAGAATTTGGCCTTTTATCATATGAAACAAAAAGTTTTGGTCATTGATTTTAAATACCAAATCACTTGCAAAAATCAAGATGTTATTTTAGGTGTTATGGAGACAATTAAAAATAAACCAAAAAAAATCCCACACTTATTTCCTTGATGTTATAGTAATACATAGGTGCACAACAGCCAAGGTGCTGCTAAACCATCCAGGGGACCTTCTGTAGTGTACTATGCTGTTTACAAACTATGAATCAGGACTGGCATCAGCTGGATTATCTACTTCCACCCCACTGCATTTCTGGAGAGTCACTGAATTTTGCTCTAATGTCCACATTGCTTTCCATGAGGTGAAAAACCATGTGGCATATAACAGAACTCAGAAGCAGGAGAGAGAGAGAGAGAAAGAGAGAGAGAGAGAGAGACCTACACACATGTAATGCTGTATGGACTATTTACAATATTATTGATACCAATATTACACTGAATTTTACCAGATATGCCATGTAAGGTATTAGTGGAAAAGTTATGATTTGCTAAATATGACAGTCTTGTTTATATGTATGTACCATCCTTGTATCATGAATTATAAATGTGTGGTATATTTATATCTTAACTTGAGCTGCGTATCTGGGTGACACTCCCAGAAGTCAGACATAAAAATATAAGAGTGTCACAGCACACTATTATTGAAAAATTGCTTACTTTCTTATTTTTACCATATAATTCTAAAATAAACCAACTGGAATATAAATATTGTACTTACATTTCTGTGTATAGTATATAGAGCAGTATAAATAAGTCATTGTCTGTATGACATTTTAGTTTGTACTGACTTCACTAGTGCTTTTCATGTAGCCTGTTGTAAAACTAGGCAAATATCTAGATGAGTTGATGTACCCCCTGGAAGACCTCTGCATACCTCTGTGAGAACCAATTATGTAGGGACATGTCTATGGATAGGGGACTCGAAATACTTTTCCATACTCATGTGCTGTGAGAGTGTGTTTGGGACACAGGATGTACAAGCCACATTGCAGAGAATATAAAAAGGCAGCTGCATCTTTTCCACTTCGTCTTCAGTCCTGCTTCTCACTTCTAGAGTAACGTCTCTACAAACTGAAACTTTGAACAAAGGACTGACAGACCCATCCAAGCTTTGGATGTGTTCCACAGGGACTCTACAAGCCAGGAAACTCACCAATGTTGCTAAGAACCTGATATATGGACTCTGAAGTGATGTGTAAGTATCTGATTGCTTTGACCATTTAACAACTCTCTTCTCTTTCTTCCCTTTTCATTTATAATAAAACCTTTAGTTTTTAGATACTAAAAGATTGGCTAGCAGCGTGGTATTTTGGGTGAGATCCAAACTAATATTGATCTGATAATGTCACTGGTCCTTTAGGATCAGAAGAGTATTTTGTAAAGTGAATAGAGTTTTAAGTAATTTTTCCCTTTACTGGATCTATTTACTGATTTGGAGCTAGAGACTGGAATGCAATAAAGGGGGCTGTGCGATTTTTTTTAAAGCTTTTTGATAACCAGTGGGGTGGATCAGAAGCACGGTTTGGGACTGGTTGTTGAATCTAACTATAATGTTAATCACCCATTTGGGGAGAATTTGCTCTCCTCTCTGCAGCCTGCCTAGTCCTGGACATTTTCAGTGTGGGCTACCCTAGTCACCTTGGGTCATACACACAAACACCTGAGCATACTATATTAGTGCATATTCAGAAATAGTCTGGGAAAACTCTCTCAAGAAGCACATCAGGTAAGATGCTTGTGCTTGGAGATGAGGGGCTACCATGATGAACCTGTATTTCAATAGTTATGGGGAAAAAATTCTGTTCACAGCCTAAACCAGTGGTCCCCAAACTTTTTACCTCATGCCCTCCTCTTACACCTGTCCACTCCCTCCCATGGAGCCAGGAGCCAGGCCATGGCTCCAGAAAGGGGGAATGTGGACAGGGGTAAGAGGGCTGAGGCCAAGGACACAGTTGGGAGCAGAGATGGGAGTGGACCCTCAGTCCGAGGCAAGGACCCTTTTGGGGGCTGGTCCGGTCTCCAGCCATGCCCCCCACAAATATTACTCTGTACCTCCCTAGGGGTGCATGCCTCACAGATTGAAGACCTCTGGCCTAACTGTACCATTGAGAGAGTGTTAGAACGGGGAAAGATGTCTGCACAGATGGAGGAAGAGCAGATCCAGCGGTGGGTACCAAAAGTGACAGGCATTAGGGTTTCAGAACACAGGGTGTCATAACTATAAAGGGAAGGGTAATAGCTGTCCTGTGTACAGTACTATAAATCCCTNTCAAGGTTTCCCAGGGAGGGAATCCATTGAAAATGGTGGCAGCCGAACCAGAGCTAAGCTGGTAATTAAGCTTAGAAGTTTTTCACGCAGGCCCCTACATTTGTACCCTAAAGTTCAAAGTGGGGATCTCAGTCCTGACACAGGGTAAGATGTATTTCTAGCAGTTCTGTTGTGAACCTCCTTAAAAGCTCTTTGCAGAAGACCAAAGTCAGAGCACTCTCTCTCCAGCAAGGATCTAAGCAGTGCTAAGCATAAGTAGTATGTGATCACTTTTCAAACAAACACACTCCAAACTAGGACAGGCCAGTGACAATAGACCACATTCATCCCTGCTGTAACTTCACTGAATTTGGCACAATAATTTCAATTCTAATGAGCCCCGCAAGGAGGCAGTCAGGGCATGGTACATTTTACAGTGAAATACAATGCAAAATATAAATGGATAAATAATAAAATCATATCATAAAACCATCCTGATCAAGGAATAGGCAGATCTGGCAAGGGCAATAGTGGAGAAAGAAAGGGGGGGATATATATACATAGAGAGCCACGAAAGATCATGCCTATAACACCTTTTGAAAACAGTTTTAAAGCTGTTATTTAAAAGTGGGGAAGAATGAATTTAGATGAATGCCAAAGAGCAGTGAGTTTCATGCCATGAGGGCCACCAAAGCACAAGCAATAATAACTTGCAGACCTAAGAAGCAATGATGGCAGCCCTAAAAAACACAGATGGTGTCAGAGTTCGGATCACTTCTGCAATATGCCTGAAAACCATTAGCCTCAGGAGCAAGAGAGACCCAGTCTTTCCTGAGCTAGGGTGTCTCATGCAGTAGCTACAAATGCTGCCTAGTTGTCAAACTGACTTACTTTTAGCTGGTCTTATTGAGCATTTTGTTGCTAATCACTTAGCAAAACCTTCCTCACCTGCAGTGATTTCCCCACTGTAACAGTGCCCTTGGGTGAGAACATGGGTTGCATTTAAATTTGGACCAGTGAACTCTGTGTATTATCTGTTCCATGCCTGCAGTGGGGCACATCTGATGATTTTGGTGACATTGATGTGGAGGCTCTCACTGAAAACAAATGTAAATGATTGATATAATACTAACTACCGGAAAACATCCCACTTCTCCCTAACATCTGGGTAATCAGTGTACTACTTTGCACTTCTAGACATATTTTTGGCTTGTGCTCTTCAAGTGCTTTACAAACATTAACTAATCAAGCTGCACCATACCTCTGTAAGGGTAGGCAAGTGATATACCAGGATTGTTTCATTCACCACTGAAATGCAGTTAGCACTGTGATGGAACACAACAACATTCAATATCTTATTCAACGGAAACAACAAGAGACATTTAGGCTGACAGAGTGTAATCAGCTGAGTTGGAATTTGTTCAAGACACCTGGGTCACCAAACCTACTCGTACAAAAATGCTGTGAGTATTTTTTTTTAAATTAGTGTCTCATCTCATCTGAAAGACAGCACCTCCAACAGCACAGTGTTATCTAGCACTCTATGGAGCATTGATTCATTTCTTACTCAAAACGGAAGAGTGTCACAGTCACCAGCCCCACTTCCTACAACAATAGTATTCCAAGGAGATAACTTACTCCAGCCTGGCCCTGGTTAACTTTGAATTCTGAGAGGAGAACAAGGTGATACTGTTGTGAAATCTTCTGCAGAGCTTGAAATGACATCAGCAGAACAAAGATCCTACAAGAAGGATTACAACAATAGTGGCTGTAAGTGATAAGAGAACATGGAATATAAAATCCCCGTATTCATTCTGGACTTGATTCTGATCTCACTTTTAGCAGTGAGAGTCAGCAGTAATGCCAATAGTTATAGAGTCAGTGTAAAACTGGTGGAAGTGAGATCAGAATCATTCCATTGAATATGGGTCAGTATATAATTTAAAGATTTTTGGCTCTGTCCCCCCTACCCCCAGGTTACTGCCATTTAATTCCATGAAAGGATGCCATTTATAGCCAAAGTGATTTACTCCACTTTTGGATACATCTGCAATTACATTGGCTATACTTAATGCAGCTTCTAAGTCAACAACAAGCAGTTCAAAAAATAAAAATAAGCCAGTAGTGTTTTATCACCTGTAGCGTTAGAGGCTTCTGTCAAGTCCACCTTAGAGCTTGTCTCCTTTCATTACTGGAAACTGACTGTTAGACTTTCAGCACAATTATAGCTGGAAATAAAGTGTATTACACAGCAATTTCAGTTCTTGGTCTGTAGCCATGGCAACACCAAGCAATAAAGCTTAAAGTAAGGATTGGTCTTGAAGGGCACAAACTGCACATCTTGAGATCAGACAACTGGATGATTGCGGGGGGAGGGGAATCTACTGCCTTTGTTCAAAAAAAGTTTTAAGTTCTATTTTAAGGCAACTAACTTGTCTCTAAGAAATTAACTCTTATTTTTATTTTAGATTGCATACTAAATAACATTTACATATTTAGCCACCTATTGTAGATCCAAACAGTGTTCCAAACATTTCCCTGTAGCCAACAAGAAGTTGTAGACAAAGCTTTGTGAAATTCATCTGTTTCATTTTGCAGCAGTACAAGTGATCATGGCTTCTGTTTTTAGCCATGTGGGTTTACCGCTCTATTTACACTTTGGTAGTCACTAACACTGGCTCTGCAGATTGGATCGCTGCTATTTCAATGAAAGAAAATAAATTGCAATGTGATTTTGGTCACATGTGCAATATTTTCAAGGTCCAATCCTGATCTCATTTGTGTGGCCACACATCACCATTCATCACGATAGCATCAGCAACTCTGCACGTGACTTTACAAGATGGGGATTTTTCATTTAGGACATGCAGTTGATCCTCCACAGGTTTCCAAAACTCTATGATCACTTCTTTGTTCTGGTTTCCATCACTGCTGTGTCTTTGCTTTCTACACAATGGTAGAAACCACAGACACAGCTAGGTTCCAAATAACCATGTTTATTAACTATATACAAACATACAAGGCTTCGCTATGTATATACACTGGTGGTCTGCTAGATTCTGCACTAGAAGACAGGGAAGCCCACCAGAGGGCTCCCAAACTATTTAAAATAATACTACTCAATTCCTCCCTGCTACAATCACCATCAAGGCACTTCATTCAAGGGTGTGTCTACGCTGCACTCTAAGTATGGGATCTGACTCAGGTTTGAGCCCAAGCCCCCGCTTCCATCCACGCACAAACCAGTCTGAATCATGTCACCAAGCTCTCAGAACTTGGGTACTTGGACCCTGCTAGAGGATTGGTCAGAGCCCAGTCCTGCTGTGATTCAAGTCCAAGCCCTCTCATTTTGCAGTGTGGACACAGCCCATGCTACAGACCTGAGTCAGAAGGTCTGCATGGTGCAATATGGATGCATTAGCATGTCTCTGAGACCCAGGTCCAGCAACTGTAAACACAGGATTACAATGCAGTTTGGATGCTCAAGCCTGGGCTTGGAAACACTGAGTCCACAATCCTGGGTCCCACAAACCCGAGTTTACAATGCAGCATAGAGAGACCCATAGTGACCTTCCTTCTGACAGTGATGAGCCACCAATGTTTTATCAAAGATCTACTTTTCCTCTCGTAGTAGAGGTATATGTGGTGGTAAAGAAGAAGGGTGAAGGAGTTTATCAATTTGTTTTCCTATTCAACCACTTTCTCATAGAAGAGAGGCAATAACACAATTAACTCTTGCCAGAAAGTGTACTTAAACACTCATTTAATTAACCAAGTATAATTAAACCCTCCTGAAAAATATGGCAAGTATATTGACAGACAAGCACTTTGTTCCACTTGAGCCATTTGAAATGGAGGGGCGAGAGTTATGGACTTTATAGAGTCTAGTTACAGGAAAATTTACTTTGAAATTATCTGGTGCATGGAGCACTGCTATGTAATCCCAAGGCCAAACCATTTGTTCTTCAGAAGTATTTTTATGAGCCCCACGGATAAAAGTGATCTTGAGCAGGGATGATTTAACAGTATCCAGAGAGAAATGTGAGCTTCAACACAAGCATGGAAACCACCTCAATCCTCCCACCAGCTTGGTGGCTGAATCTGAACAAAACTGTCCTCATGGACCCTCTCCAACCACATCACTGCCTGGGAGTCCTACATGGGGCTTTCATTATCCCACCCGTGCAGTTCTAAAGTTCTCCAGAGGGAGCTGTATATGAAGAACCAATTCTGCAGTCCCTTGCAAATCTTGTGGGAAGAGAAAGAGGGCCGAGCAATTGAAACCAGTTCTCTTGCAAGATGGGATGGAGCACTGATCACAAAATCAAAAGACTGCTTCCAAGGGTTCTTTTTAAATTGTATATACCCATTAGTTTCTTAATTATTTGTATAGGAAAGCCAAAGAATTGTACAGTACTTAGTCAAGATTTTATATTTTAGCTGCTGTTTTCTGCAAATGTAAGTGTTATGCCGAGGTATGAACATTTGTTGTAAAGTTGGAGCAGCAATAGTGCTGGCTATCTTAACACTGGACACTGGAGAAATAACTCAGATGTGACTGAGTACTTGGTGAAGTGTAATTACAATAAGCATGTCAGACAATTTAATGAAACTCTGCTTTCCTGACTGATTTTGAATATTCATCACATTAAACTGTAGAACAACCCTTGAAGGCTGTGATAAAAAGAGGATAATAGTATGAGCAAGCAAAATACCCACCTGTTCGAATCTCAGAACCATTCAAATATCTATCTAGGTACTTTAATAGTTCCCCCCTTCTCCCCCCGCATCATCCTAGTGCCTGAGCACTTCACAAACATGCATGAATTTACTCTCACAACAGCACTGTGAGATAGGGGAAATTACTACCCCATAGTACAGATGGGGAATTTGAGGCACAGAGATTAAGTAACTTCCCTAGGTCATGCAGGAAGTCTACGGCAGAGCCAGGAACTGAATCAAGTTCTCCTGAGTGCCATTCCAGGCTCTTAACCACAAAACAACCCTTTCCTAGCAAAGGGGTCAATTATTGAGTGCTGAAAGTGTGCTTGCTGCTGTGTAGACACATAAGAAATATAGTCTCTGCTCTCAGACATTTACAATCCACGGGTAAGACATTTCAGCCACATAAAGAACATTATCACTTCAGTGTCAGCTTTACTTCAAGGTGATAGTGATGGATCTTGCAGAGCTTGATAGAAGAAGAAGTGTGTTTTGAGAATAGTTCTGAAGGGGAACAGGAAGGCTGTTTGATACACTAGCTGGTGGGGGGTTGTGCAGTCTGCCATTCTGTTCCTTATGCTAGGTACAATACCAAGACAGAGAGAAAGCTATGAAAGGGTCTGTGATGGGGCACTCACCAGTCATGAGCGCCTCTCGTCGGCTGGGTGGGATGCAGCAACCTTCTTTTCTCCGCTCCTGGTGCCCCCTGTCAGTTTCTGACCTCACTAGGCAGGTCTTTACTGGCTCAGTCCTCTGGCCAAGTCACACAATCAACAATAGGGGAATCCTTTCTGGGGTAGCAAAAGTCCAACAAACTATTTGCCCTCACCTGGGTCTTCAGCCCCATCTCTGGGATCTTTAAATCCAGCCCCTTCACTTGGGCTCCTAAAGGAAATATGCCCACTTCTCAGGGCTTAGGCCACTCTGCTAATGTCTGACGGGGGAACCTGAGCCTGCAGTCTACTCCAGGTCCCAACCCAGGGACCCTATAAACAGCCACCACATACCTTGCCTCCAATTCGCTGCTGCTGTTCTCTGGGCCTTTTCCCACAGAGTCCCTCTCTCTTCACCCTCACCTCAAGGCTGAAGTTCTCAGATCCTCTTCCTCCTTGCTAAATGCAAATTCCACCAAAATCTATCTTCTAGTTCTCCCTCAAGCATCTATGACCAGAAAGAAGCACCCTTTATTGCTTCTCTGATCCCAGCCAGGAACTGACCTGCTCAGGTCCTCCTGCAGCTCCTTTTATCTGAGTTTGCTGGGCTCTGATTTGAAGCTTCTGGTTAGCCTTTCTAGGAAAGCCCAGAGGACCCAATTCTACTGCTCTTTCTGGGGCAAGGCATAATAGGACTGAGGGGCCTCCAGCAGGGTGCCTCAAAGGGCCAGTTACACCCTATCACAGGGCCATTTAGTAAAGAGGCTTCACTAGAGCAGTGTGTGGGAGAAAGAAGATACCAGACTTGCAAGCAGAGGCAAAACTTTGCAGGTAACAATGAGAAATGTTAGCTTGATGTAGAAAGTGGGGCAAGGAAGCTAGTCACCAGATTTGAAGATGGGGCCAGAAGGAAGATTTTTTAAGCAGCAACATTTTGGATAGACTGGAGAGGACTGGTGAGCCCAAGGCCTACTACAGTTAATGACAATCGGTACAATGTAAAGACTTGCTGGTATTGCAATATTATTGTCATTCTGGTGATATATTGAGGACTGCATGCTATCATTTAAGAGCAGGGGGTGGAAGGAGCATTTCTGATCCTGTTTGCAGGCTAAGGGGCTCTGTGTCAAAGATGCAATCAGAATCAGTCTGGAAAGAGCCAGCTTAAAGCAAGGTGGGATGAGTTATGCCTTGCTGCCTTAGGGAGCAGCCTGTTTTCTCTCTCTCTCTCTCTCTCTCTCTCTCTCTTTGGGTTCTTGTGTGTTATTCTGAATTCTAAGAAATAAAGTCATATTACACTTGCTTCCAGCAAGAGCATTGATGATTGTTATCTAATTTCTGTGTGTGTATGCTGTGAACACAACAATCCCCACATCACATTGTGTTCAGGAGGCATCAATCTTTATAGCTTGAAACCAGAACCAAAATCCCCTTGGGTTCATTCATTCCTAACTTGGTTTCCCACTCCTACCCCCACCCCCAACTTGTTGAGTCTCACATTGATAATCTTTGAGACTTCGCAGCTGGAATCAGTGTTGTAGAGAATGGTAAGCAATTTGTAGCCTTCACACACAGCACCTGGTTCACAAGATCATTTGACAGCATAAGTTCTTATTCCTTAATTGTATTATTTAACTCTGCAAAGTACTTGGAAATAGTTTGTATCAAAGCACTAGACAAAATACACCTTAGAGGACAAGCAAGTTGAAAGGAGACCTTTTAAGAGGTGATGCTCAGAACTCTCTGGGGAAGGAAAGCTTTGAGTCATAACTATGGCAGTGTTTTGGGGAAAAGTTACAATGCTCTGAAGAGAATTCTCTGTCAGCCAACCTGGAGCATGCTGCTGCAGTACAGCTTGTCCAAGAAATTGGAGAGAAGCAACAATGTGATGCAGTTGCAAAAAGAGCAAATATTCTGGATTGTATTAACAGGAGTGTCCTATATAAGACACAGGAGGTAATTGTTCCACTTGGCACTGGTGAGGCCTCCGCTGAAGAAATGTGTCCAGTTTTGGGCACCACACTTCAAGAAAGATGTGGACAAATTGGAGAGCTTCCAGAGGAGAGCAACAATAATGATAAAAGGTTTAGAAAACCTGACCTATGAGGAAAGGTTAAAAAACTGGGCATATTTAGTCTTGAGAAAAGAAGACTGAGGGGGGACCTGATAGTCTTCAGATAGGTCAAGGACTGTTATAAAGGGGATGGTTCTCAGTTGTTCTGCATGTCCCCTGAAGGTAGGACAAGAAGTAATGGGCTTCACCTGGAGCAAATGAGATTTAGTTTAGATGTTAGGAAAAAACTTTTTGATGTTTAAGTACTGCAATAAGTTACCTAGGGAAGCTGTGGACTAGAAGATTTTAAGAATAGCTTAGGGCATGGCTACACTTGCAGATGTAGAGCACCGGAAGTTAAACCAGCCTTTGGAGACCGCAGCAGGGAAAACGCTGCCGTGTGTTTACACTGTCAGCTGCAAGCGCACTGGCATGGCCACATTAGCAACTCTTGCAATGCCACAAAGAGCAGTGCATTGTGGTAGCTATCCCAGTGTGCAAGTGGCTGCAACATGCTTTTCAAATGGGGGGGTGGAGTGTGACAAGGAGTGTGTTGTGTGTATGTGGGAGGAGAGACAGAATGTTTTGGGCAGGGCCGGCTCTAGGCACCAGCAAAACAAGCTGGTGCTTGGGGCGGCACATTTTTAGGGGTGGCATGGCTGGTGCCAGAATGCCTCCCCTGCCGCCCCTAAAAATGTGCCCTGGCTGCCCTAGCTCACCTCCGCTGCTGCTGCCGCTTGCGCACCATGGCGCGCGAAACAGCTGATTCACGCGCCGCTGCTTGCCCTCCTTCCCAGGCTCTCAAACCTGGGAGGGAGGGCGAGATCCCGAGCGGCCGCGGCGCACGAAACAGCTGATTTGCGCGCCGCTGCTCACCCTCCCTCCCAGGTTTGAGAGCCTGGGAGGGAGGGGGAGACTCTGAGTGGCCGCGGTGCGCGCGCCGCTTCTACCCCTCCCTCCCTCCCTCCTAGGCTTGAGAGCCTGGGGGGAGGAGGCAGGGCTGGGGATTTGGGGAAGGGGCGGAGTTGAGGTGGGGCTGCGGGTGGGGTAAGAAAAAACAAGGGGGCGGCCAAAATTGTTTTTGCTTGGGCAAAATCCTAGAGCCGGCCCTGGTTTTGGGGGGCTGAGAGCTTGTTAGCATGCTGTCTTGTAAGTTCAGACAGCAGCAGACCCCCCTCTCTCACACACACACTCACAACAGCAGCATTCCACACAAATGGCTTGTTTTGTCCTAGAGCAGATAAGCATGCCGCTGTCAGAAACGGAGCTTTCAAAACAATGAGAAGAGTGGCCACTTGACTTCAGAGGATTATGGGCCGTTTCCGGAGGCAAATCACAGTGCAGTAATGCAACAACTTGTCCACACCGACGCCAGAGCATTTCAGACAGGGCGCAGTAAGCTTTATGCTTCTCGTGGAGGTGGATTACCAGGAGCGCTCCAGCTGCAGAGTCCAGGAGCTCCACGTACCTTGCCAATGTGGACACATCAGGAGTTAGGGCTCCCGGGGCTGCTTTAATGCGCTCTAACTTGCAAGTGTAGCCAAGGCCTTAGACAATCACCTGTCAAGACTAGTCTAGGTATACTCAGTCCTGCTTCAATGTGGGTGGGGGATGGACTAGCCCTAAATTTCTATATGATTCTATCAAGGACCTGGGAATCAGGACTTCTGGGTGCTACTTCTTGGCACTGGCTTGCTGTGATATTCCATGCCTCAGTTTATCTGTATGTAAAATAGGATCAGTAATAATTATCCATTCCGCAGGGATCCTGTGGGGATTAACTGAAGTTTTCTGAATGCTCTGAGGGCAAATAACAGGTATGATATATGAATTGGAATTATGATTATATGAAATATCATCATGATAAACTTCCTTTAGCATGTCACTGTATAAATGGAGTAGCCAAATATTTTGGAGGTTTGTGAAGGTCAGATTCCTGAGTTTGGCTCCTGTTGTCCACTTCACTTTACTCATTAGAAGGGAAAATAAAACCACTCTCATTTCATTGACTATACAAATGCACTTTGATGCCTTTAAGGCTGGTGAAATCCCCCTGGCATCACTGTGTGGAAAGGGAGAGTAGGTAGGGGAAGATGCACCCTTGCTTTTGAACACGGGGGCAAATTTGTTCTCACTACTTTCACCATTGAGGGATCCAGCTGAGCTTGGCACAAAGGCTTTTAAAAGCCCAATCTATATATAAAAATCTAATATGGGAATAAATTAGCTTGTGTTGCTCCAGGAAGTCTGTAAATTGAGGCAGCAGCAACAGCAAGGCAATGAACCCAGTGGGAGGGAGAGGGCCAGTTTATCCGCAGTGCTGAAAATGATTTTATTTAAAGTTTTTCTTTAAAGTCAGTGCTATTAAAGAGAAAATGTAATTAGTGTTACCATAGGGAGCCCAGCAGTGAGAAGGGGCTCAGATCAAAAACATGTTAGAAGGTGCTCCTCCACATGCCTCCTTTAACTCCCCCGCTAGGGGCCTTTCTAGCGAACTGGGGTGCATTGTGTGCCACAACCCTATGGTTTAGTACAACCTGAGATCTGTGTGAGGCCTGCTGAGCTGTTTCTTGCAGCTCACAAGCAGCATCTCTATTTCTAGACAATTTGGTGTGTTGAGGGGAATTTATCCTCTGAGCGCAGTACAGAGACCAAGTGGGGGTAGCTTGCATCACCGCTAAGGCCTGCTCTAACTTATGCCCCAACTATCACTGCTCCTATGGACACTGTGCCACCATGGAGTACCCTGGGTATAGGGATGCTGTAGCTATGCTTCTTCCTTTCCCTGGTCCACCTCCTGTACTAGGGGACACTACAGGCAGGGACACACCAACTTTACACCAGCTGAGGAGGGCTCCTACTCAGGGGGGTATTTCCTGAGGGACAGGGAAGGGCATGGCTGCTTTTCACTCACTTTTCCGCAGCAGAGGCAGCACAAAGTGACCTCAGGACAACAATGTTATCCCAAAGCCCCGTGATTACCCCAATCGTCTAGAATGTGGGAGACCTGGGTTCAAATCCCCACTTTAGAGGAGGTAATTGAACTCTTGTTTTCCACATGCCAGGGAGCAGCCTAACCCAGGCTATAGAATATTCTGGGATGGCGGGGGGGAGTCTCCCAATATCTCCTATTGAAGCTGTTCCACTCTGTGTAGTGATGGGAACTCAAGTTCCTCCGTCCCAGGTGACTACCCTAACCACCAGGTTCTGAAGTCACTCTTATGCTCCCTGCCACAATGAACATCGAGCGTGCTCTAGTGGGCACAGTCATCTCTGCTCCACTGTGATCTTTTCTACCCAGTCCCCTCCAACCGCTCAGTCTTGTCTCTTCCCCAGCCTATCTCCTTGTCCCAATCACATTCTTTTCACGTATCTAGGCTCCAGTCCTCAGATTTCTCTTCCTGACCCCAGTCTCCTTTCCCAGCAAGGCCTAGTCTCACCCCTTTGGGTTCCCCCATCCTTGTATCCTCCCAATATCCTTTCCCAGTTAGTCCCAGTACCCCATCTCCTGTAGCACCTCATCCAATCTGTGTCTTTGACCCACATTGGACTCCAGTCAGCCTCTCACCCACATTCCCCATCCCCAGTGGCTCCCAATCCCAGTTTCCCATCCTGGGCTTCTAATCCAATCTCCATACTTCCCCCATTTCCCTGGCTTCTTGTCCCACTCTCTTTGCCCAGCCTGTGCCACTTCTCCCCTTGCTCCTGGTCAGATCTGTCTCCCCTCCCATCTCACCTCTTTCCGCTCACCCCACTATTCTTAGTCCCAGTCTTCTTGCCCAGCCAGTCTCAGTCTTCCCTGGCTCCCACTCTCAGTCTCTGCCCTGTCTCACAGTCTAAGTTCCAATTACCCCCTTAAGTCCCAATATTCTTCTTCTCTCCCTCCTGTCCCAGTCTCCTACCCCGCTCTCACACCTCCACAGGTCTGGCTCCTGCCCACTCTGCATTTGAATTAGATATCTTCCTCCAGCTAGGACCCAACAGGATGATCATTAGGAGCACAGGAGAGGCAGGTTCCTTGCTCTCTATTCTGGTGCCCACACCCAGACCCAACATGGCCTGCAGCAGCTCAGACCTACAACTGCCTGCTCAGCCCAGTACAGACAGCATCTCCAGGCAATTTAGCCTCTAAACTCAAAGTCTCTACTGAGCATGTGCGAACTTCTATGTTTCAGATGCTTATAATTTGGGTGGATTTTCTCCAAGATGGCTAAAGACACATCTCTGACACAAAGGCCATCCCCTGTCAAATTTCAGGTCCGTGCTTCAAAGCATGGGGATTCTAGGGCTTTTAAAAGAAAAATAGGCACCAGAATTTAACATGGGCAAAACAACCTATTTTTTCCTAGTTTCATTCTTGGAAATGGTTGAACTGCTTTGGCTGAAAATTTCCAGAAACATTTGTCCTGAGGACAGACTCCCGCTTGAAAAATTCCAACTCAACTGGTTACACTGTGGCAAAGATATAAACAATTGAAAATAGGGTCTGAATGGGAAGTGTCAGACAACGTTACTGCTATGTGGTGCTACCCGTCCTGCTTATAATAAAAGTATGTATACATATATGCAGCATCCTGAGTGTTAATAAAATAGATCAAAGTTACAGCAGTAACTTCTCTTTCGACATCAGGTGTCCCACTTAGGAAAAGACAGCAGTATTAGCCTGTCATAGAGCCTCTAGTTCTGATAGTAATAACACCTAGTCACTCAGTCAACAGAGATGATTTCCTTCAGCCAAACCTGAAATAAAAGTACCGCTGTTGAAAAACTCAGGTTCACTGAGGATTAGGTGGTCCAACATCATGGTGAATGCAAATACAACTCTATTATAGTTGAGATTGTTTCACATGGTCAGCAACCTAAAATGCTTGGCAGAGTTAAGTAATACAAGATAGTGGAGAGTATAGGGCAAAAATGAAAAATAGTCAGAATATGATAGCTCCATAAAATATTATTTCCATCAGTGAAGAGTTATTTCCAGAAGGCTCATGTCCAAGGACATCTCTCTTCCAAAATGGCACAGTGAGGCAATTTTCTAAATTTTCAAATTCTTGCCTGGAGTCTCTGTTCTCCTGTCCTCTTCTTCATGACAGTTCTTTCAAGGTGACTCATGTTAGTCTCTCAACCTTTCCTCAGCGGGATGCTTGTTAAATTTAGAGTATTGTGTATGTACCTGTTCCAATTCTCTGTGAAACTCCTCTGCTGCTCCGTGATTGGCTGTCTCCTTAGGGCAACCTGCTGGCTGGCTATATCTTTGAACTTGTAAAAGGGAATACAAAATACTCCCTCTCTTAGGAGAGGATTATGTGATTCCATTTTCTGTCAGTTCATTCTAGAACAGATCAACAGACACCACAAATAGAAATGGATCAGGCTATTCCATAGATTTCAGTGCATCACTCCACCACTGTAACAGGCATGTAAGAATCCAGTGTATCCACAATATCGGTTGAATTTAATTCTAGTTCACCTCTCTTGACCCCATTTATCTATTTTATTTTCTGGAATATTTTCCTAATTTCTTAATTATGATTTTTCTTTACTAGGGAGTGATTTACTCCATTGACACTAGCTACTTGAAATGAAAAATCAGAAGAAAGCAACAAAAATGCTTTCTATTTTTAGCCACCTTTTTGATGTATGCCATTTTCTTTCTTATATCACTGTGATAGTTACATATCCTATGCAGAAAAAAGTACATTAAAAAGTGTTATGATTGCAAAGTGAAGCACTCAAAAGTCAGGAAATGACACAGTTGAGGTAATATACACTACTTTACTCTTCCCCTTGATGTGCATGCATTATGATACAGTCTGTAATTATGTGAGCTCATCCCTATTTCTCAAATAATGCGCTGGAATATCCTACAGTATTTTTTCTTCATTCTTGGTCTGTCTTTCCATGCTACAAAATTCACCTGTTGCTTCCAGGAGTCTGTCTCCACAAACAGAGTGATGGTTACCACTATAAAAATCAAGACAGACCGATATGACTAAAATGGTGAAGGGTATGCTTGTGTTCATTTTAAACAAAATGTGATTTACAAGGTACTTATGCATAAAGAATCATGCTGTGGCTCACCACCCTAGGAACATTCTAGAGAAGGCCAGGGTAGGGGAGTGAGCTCAACATGTGGAGTGGAGAAGTATAAGCATGAAATGAACAAATCCATATATGGAAAGGTTAAATATGATTGGTTAGAGGTTTGTGTTATGTAACTGCCATGTGCTATAAAATAACAGTGGGAGGGGCTCCTTGCTGGAGGGACTCTGGCTGATTTTTGTACCAGCGGCTCTCCCTTTGTGCACATTGAATAAAGCCTTGTTGAATTGAATCAAATTGAATTGAATTGAATCGAATCAAAGACCCTTGATTCTGCCCAGCATCTGACTCATTTGGGAATCATAAAATCTCAACCGTGGAAAGATACCTGTACCGTACTATCTCTCTCTATTGTGGTCTCTTAAATTGAATGTCAGTAGCTTGAATTATCCCCTATAATATGATTTGAATTTATATATAAATAAAAGGCACAAAATATTTAAAATATTATAGAATCTAAAACACTGACGCTAATTAAATTATCCTGCATATCAAATTTTGATTTCCAGCTTTACAGTTTTGTATCTCTAAATATATCTTTAGGAAGAATTTAGGAAGCTATGGAGGGGTGTTTAACTTATTAATTTTGCTTAGGCTCTTTCAGTTCATATTGCACTTCACTTTTAAGTGTTAACTGGAAACTGACTAACTCTTGCCTTCCTTCGGAATAGTGCTGTGTTTGACTTTTTAAAAGTATATTGCTTATATGTGGCAACCGGGCTAGATTCTGCTCACAATTACATCAGTGCAAATCTGCAGTGACTCCACTGTAGTCTGCTATAAGCTATTAAAGCTAATGAAGCTGAGTAACCAGAAAAGTAAAGACTGACCTCTAGCAGAGCATCAGATCCTTCATTTCCAATTGTTCCTTATAGACCAAAGTTGTAAGAACATAACAACAAATGAAAGGAGAATATTAAAAGGGCATTCTGGTCATCTAAGCTCATTCTCTTTCAGTACTCCAGATCACACTCCCATTGGCACTACTTAATTGTTTCTTGGATGAAACAAGCATTTTAACTTCAGTAACTTCACTTGGTAGAGTAGGTCACTCGACACATTTATACTGTATTTTCCAGCATATGACTCATTTATATAATCTTCTAGCACCTTCTAAGTCTATTTTGAGCCCCCATTCACACAACTGCAACCTAATTTTTCCCTGGTGATTGAATTGGGCTTTTCTAGCAAATAGTTTGCAGTTATCTTCTCTTTTATTACCCTAAAATGTATGCTTTTCAGAACAGTGTTTATTTGACAATTGGAAGGCACCTAGTACATTGTGGGAAGTACCAGAAGCAAATTAATAATATTAGAGCTGTCAGGTGATTAAAAAAATTAATCGTGATTAATCTCACTGTTAAACATTAATTGAATATCATTTATTTAAATATTTTTGGATGTTTTCTACATTTTCAGAAAAATTGATTTCAATTACAACACAGAATACAAAGTGTACAGTGCTCACTTTATATTTATTTTTTTACAAGTGTTTGCACTATAAAAAACAAAAGAAATATTATACTTATGTATTATTTTTCCTCCCAACAGACGGCTGAGTGAAATACTTTATTGACTTAGGGCCTGCGGCTGCAAAGCATTAATCACAAATTTGACTTTATTCATACAAGAAGTCCCAGTAGGTTCACTAGATTCCCCATGAAATTCTGTCTATTTTAGGTACCAATATGGCCACTGTTACCATAGTACATGAGTACTCCATGATTTTTGAATATATTTATTCTCTCAATGCCCCTGTGAGGTAGGGAAGTGCTCTATTCCCATTTTTCAGATGGGGACAGAGACTAAGCAACTTGCCTAAAGTCACATAGGAATTTTGTGGCATAACAGGGAATTGAATCCAGATGTCCCAAGTCGCAGGCAAACACTTTAACCACTGGAGCATCCTTCCTCTCTTCAGAAGTCTGAAATATGCTTTTCAAAAAAGCAAAACAAGATGTTAGGCTCCATAAAGAATGGGATGGAGACTAACATAGAAAATATTATGGAGCCGTTATGAAGTTTTGCTATGTATGTGCCACTGTAGCATGTTGTGAGGTTGGGAACACCCACAAGCAGTCTTTCAGGTACAACAATAAAAAGGGCAAACAACATTGATGGTTCATTGAGGAGAATACAGACACTCACAAGTATTACCCCAGGAACTGTGTACAATTGAAACCTCTCAGAGATAGCACGTACTCAATGGAGACTGTTTGACTCATGTAATAGCAAAAGATCTTTCCAGAAAGCTGGAAGAAGCTATAAGAGAGGGGAAATGACATCATCATTGGGCCTCACTTCCCCTACAACACAACACCTAAAAACACCTGAGGAACAAAGACTGAACTGGGGAAGAGAGGTCCCATGTGGGATAGAAGAATTCCTGCCTGTGTATGCAAAAGCAGTAACCTGCTTGTACTAGCTAACAGGGTGAGACACTGCTTGATTCAAATCCTATCTAGTTTATAAAGCTTAGATTATATTTTGTTTTATTTTGTAGGTAATCTGCTTTGATCTGTACACTCACTACTTATAATCACTTAAAATCTATCTTTCTGTAGTTAATAAATTGGGTTTTGCTTGAAGTGCTTGAGAAATCTGCTCAGGAACAAAAACTGGTGCATTGTCCTCTCCACTTTGAGGGATGGGCAGTCTGGGTAATAAACTTACACTGGTCAGTCTTTTGATCAGGGCAAAACAGTTCAGCTCTGGGGTCCTAGACTGTGGGGCTGAGAGGGAAGCTGGTTGCAGCCTCTCTATTGTTAGTTCATGAATGGCTGAGGAGAAGCCTTTATGTAACTGCAGCTGGATGTGTCCCTGCCTATGAGAATGTTTGTGGGAGTGCAGGACCAGGAGCAGTCTGCAGCTTGTCACAACATCACGGTGAGTAAGAGAGCCCAGACTGGTATGCCAGAGAGCTCAGCGGTACTTCAGCTCCAGGTCGTACCCCAGGGAAGCCCATCACACTCTTATAGGAAGAGAAACTGAAAAGTTTGGGATTCTTTATCTCAGAAAGAAGATGAATAAGAGGGGACATGATAAATGTATATAAAATAATAATTGGTGTAGAGAAGATAGACTGGGGGCTTCTGTTCTGCCTATCTCATAACACAAGAACATTGGGATATTCAATGAATAATGACACTGCATCGTGGGATATCTCACAGATAGTAAATGACTTCAAGGAACTTGGAAGCATGCTGAAGAAGACTATCCAAATGGTCTTCTCTGAGATCTTTCCTGTGCCAAGCACAAAGGAAGACAGAAGATTATGGAAGTGAACCACTGGTTAGCTAAATGGTGTAGGGTGTAGGGCTTTGGTTTTGTGGACCATTGGTCTACTTCTCATAGGAAGGGGGGGCTGTATAGTTTGAATGACCTCCACTGCAGTAGATGAGGGACCAATCTCCTGGGGACAGGCTGGCTAGAGTAGTCAGAGGGCATTAAACTAACGGCAAAAAGGAAGTGTAAAAAGAGGGACTATATGAGCACACAGCACAAACTCTAGATGTTGAGAATAAAATTAATCAAGGAACCCGTGGATATGAAGAGAAGAAATTACTGAATTGTCTATACACCAATGCTAGGAGCCTGGGTAACATACAGGAGGAATTAGAATTGTTAATTTATGAGCATAAATTCAATCTAGTTGGTACTACTGAAACCTAATGGGATGATTTGCATAATTGGAATGTTACAATCAATGGTTATAACCTATTTAGGAAGGATCAAGTGGGCAAAAGGGGAGTGGGAGTGGCAATCTATGTCAAAAAATGGCATTACTTGTTTCCGAGTCACAAATAACTCAGAAGAAAATTATCTTGAATGCTTCTGAGTCAATTTCCTAACAGATAAAGCACAAGATGGAGTACTAGTTCGTGTCTGCTACAGATCACCAACTCACACTAGAGAACAGGATGACAACTTCCTTATGCATCTATCTACAATGTGTGGGGGGCGGGGGGAAATTGTGATCATGGAGGACTTCAATTTGAGTTACATATGCTGGAAATCTCATGCCAAAATCCTTGGAATTTCTAAATATTATAGATGGCAATCTCCTAACTCAAAAAATATTGCAACCAACACAGGTGAATTCTGAATTAGACCTTGTCCTAACAGATAAAAAGGAGCTAATTGCAGAATGAAAATTAATGGTAGTTTATGCACAGGTGACCATGACTTGATCACATTTATATCGTGCAAGTAGAATAAAGCCTAGACCAGTAATATATATACTCGGTGCTTTCACAAAGTTGAAAACAACTATGAGCCAAATCATCTTGGAGGGAGAATTTAATCAGAAAAAATTCAATGATAATTGGGAATCATTTAAGAACACCTTACTAGGTGCCCCTAAAGCCATAATCCCACAACTGAGGAAGAGGGTTGTGCTGGTTAAAAAACAAGACTGGTTTAGAGGGAAAGTAAAGGCAGCTGTAAAAAAATAAAGAAAAATATACAACAAAAGGAAGAAAGGGAAAGTTGACAGTAATGAATATAAATCAGATGTTAGGAATTGTAGAAAATTTATAAGGAAGCCAAGGGACCCAAAGAGAAATCTATGGCCAGCAAAAGTTAAGCATAATAAGGAGTTTTTAAAAATAAATTAGGAACAAATAGAATCCTGACAGTGTTGTTGGTCCATTGCCAGATGGAAATGGTTGAATTAGAAATACAGACAGTCCTCGACTTATGACGAATGGCACTTATGACGTTTCTGAATTGACACCCTGATTTGACTTACAAAAATTAGGTTCAACTCAGTCCTGCAATGGAGTGGATTGCGGTTCCGAGTTACAATGTTTCGACTTACAACGTAATTTTCAGGAACTAATTGTGTCGTAAGTCTGCTTGTAATAATGCAGAAAAGACAAAGGTGTTCAATAAATATTTCTGTTCTGTATTTGGCGGAAAAGACAGATGGTGCAGTCTCATCATACGGTGTTGATAATACTCTTTCCAGTCCACCTATATCTCTGGAGGATATTAAATATCATCAATGTATCTCAGGTATATAATTGCAAATACACTGCGAAACCAATGTTATACCTGAGATATAATTGCAAACGAAAACCAATGATATACCTGAGATACATTGATGATATTTTCATCCTCTGGACAGACAGTTTAAACTCCCTCATAGATTTCCACTACAACTTCAACAACCTCCACTCATTCATTAAACTCTCTCTGGAACTCCCACACTAGCATCAATACTTCCTGGACATCACAATCAGCTTAAGAATGGAATCCTACAGATAACCATATGCAAGAAACCCACAGATCACCACAGCCACCTTCATAGATCCAGTAACCACCCCAAACACTTCAAGAAATCTGTTATCTACAGTCAGGTACTCAGATACCACAGAATATGCTCCAAGGAGAAAATCAGGGATATACACCTTAACACACTCAAACCCACCTTCACAACACAAGAACACTCCACCAGAGAAGTAGATCACATCATGGAACAGGCCACCCAAATACCCAAAGAGAACCTGCTTCAATACAGAAATAAAACCCTCTCTGACTGCACACCCTTACTTGTCACCTACCACCCCACACTGGAACCTATATGGGATATCATCAAACAACTACAACCCATACTCGATGGGGACCCCATCCTGAGAGAAATCTTTCCTGAACCCTCCCCCCGCCCCGACCCACAGACATATCCCCATTGCTACAATGATCAACATCCCCCACAACACACCTTTCAGGATCCATGGATGCTACACATTTCTATCACAATTTCTATCTCATCCAGTGCACTAAATACTCTAATAAAAACTATGTGGGTGACACCAGACAATCATTATCATCTCAAAATGAACTTACACAGGAAAACAATAAAAGACAAAAACACCCTGTCGCCTGTGGGTGAACATTTCTCACATGGAGATCACTCTATGTCTGACCTATCAGTCCTCATCCTCAAAGGAAATCTGCACAACACTTTCAAAAGACAACCCTGGGAGCTAAAGTCATAACTCTGCTAGACACTAAAAATCATGGATTGAACAGAGACACGGGATGTATGGCTTATTACAACAATGTGCATCCCACTAACCCCTGCTTTTTGTCCAATGGCTGCAATGGTCTTAACGGGCCACTTCATCTTGAATGGTCCCTTAGAACAATGGTTCTCAAACTTATTTGATCGCACTCCCTTCTTTGCATATGTAATAGTTTATGGGTCGCCCCTCCCCCGCCACACAAGTACATATATCGGTAAAGTCAACGTGCAACTCTCACTAGATATTAAAAACAGTAAGGCATTGATAGAGTCATCACTCCATTGTAATAAGAGCAAAAAGTGAAATTGTGATAGTGGTCAATGCTTACAATTAAATGTGCACGCCGTGTCATAGCAAACAGATTAACATACATATGGCAACGACTTTGTATAATGCTATGCAAGCTTAACAGAAATCTGTCAAAATGCACAGCGCCATCTGAGGACCTGGTATGTCTGGAGGAATCAGCTTTGCTAGTTATTCATTGCTGTTGGTAAAATGTGCATAGTACGTTTTTTTTCTCGTAAAGCTTCTCACACACCCCCAGGATACATTCTCCTGGCCACCTCCGCTAGTTTCAGAACCTCTGCTTTAGAATATGTGCTGACTACTCACATTAAACAATCTGTTCCACCTTGCATTTAGCTGTGACACCTGAAGTACACTACCCAGATATGAAGGTGAGCTCTGTACAGGGCAGGCTCTAGGCACCAGCAAAACAAGCTGGTGCTTGGGGCGGCACATTTCTAGGGGCAGCATTCTGGCGCTGGCCATGCCGCCCCTAAAAATGTGCCCCGGACGCCCTAGTTCACCTCCGCTGCTGCCACTTGCGTGCTGAACAGCTGATTCGCGCGCCACTGCTCGCCCTCCCTCCCAGGCTCTCAAACCTGGCAGGGAGGGGGAGATCCCGAGCGGCTGCGGCACGTGAAACAGCTGATTCGCGCACCGCTGCTCACCCTTCCTCCCAGGTTTGAGAGCCTGGGAGGGAGGGGGAGACCCCGAGTGGCCGTGGCGCACGCGCTGCTTCTCCCTCTCCCTCTCCCTCCCTCCCTCCTAGGTTTCAGAGCCTGGGGGGAGGAGGCAGGGCTGGGGATTTGGGGAAGGGGCGGAGTTGAGGCGGGGCCAGGGGTGGGGTAAGAAAAAAACGGGGAGCAGCCAAAATTGTTTTTGCTTAGAGCAGCAAAAATCCTAGAGCCGGCCCTGGCTCTGTATAGCTCGAAGCTTGTCTCTCTCACCAACAGAAGTTGGTCCAACAAAGGACATCACCTTATCTCTCTAATGTCCTGGGACCAACACGGCTACAACTACACTACACACAATCTATGAAAGTTAACCATGCATGGTATGTGCTTTGCTGGATCAGGGCCAAAGTGAGCAGTCTACCTTGATTTCTTTTATTTAAACTAACAAAGGGTAAAAAACTGCAAATAGGAAACAAGGTAATAAAAAGGCTGGTTAAACAACTCTGTTTCATATAAACAAAAATAAAACTTCAAGTTAAAACTCAGCTTTAAGGACAGTATGTAGTACAGGTGCTCCCTGTACATCCATGCACAGGCAACTAAGGAAGCACTCCTAACCTTGCCTAACTTTACACAACAATCTTCATTATGTGACCCTTGCTTTAGGATAATACTAATGAACTCTTTCTCATGCATAAAACAATCTTTGTATCCACATATTTCCTTCAGCCTCCCTGAGCCTCAAAGCAGGTGGCAAGAGGGGGCAGGGAGAGACATAGCTCAGTGGTTTGAGCATTGCCCTGCTAAACCCAGGATTATGAATTCAATCCTTGAAGGGGCCATTTAGGGATCTGGGGCAAAAATTTGCCTAGGGATTGGTCCTGCTTTGAGCAGCAGGTTAAACTAGATGACTTTCTGAGGTCCCTTCTAGCCCTGATATTCTATGAAGTAGCAGAGCTGAGCAAATAATTTAGTCATTGCCCTTTTTCTTGTGAGTTCTCTCATTTAATTTAGGCAACATTTCTACTGTACCACAAGCATTTTGCTACTAAAAGTATTCATGTTTTGAGCTGTTGATTAGCCCAGTTTGGTCACATGGCATTGTTTCTATTCTCTGGTGACAGCTAATACTCCTGAAACCAAATGCACAATTCAGATTCAGATCCTACAAGTGTTTGCAAACTGACTGTCCACAAATATTCCCGTGAGTATAAATTCAATTACTTAAATGTTCCTAGAAAGCCATAAAGGAGCTCAAGAAAATGTATTTTAAAATTTGAGCAAATATTCACATAAAATGGTTAATGCATTTGCTTATCTCTAACAAGTGTTAGGTTTATAGGGAAAGTAATTAAATCACTAGCCTACACCTGGGTTCAAGTCCCTGCTCTACCACAGATTTCTGAGTGACTGTCAACAAATCACTTAACCTCTCTGTGCTTCAGTCCCCCTATAGTTTCTAATAATATTTTCCTATCTCCCTTCACTGCTGTGAAGATAAATATATTTAAAAGATTGTGAGAGTCTCAGGTACTACAGTAATGAGAGCCATATAATTACCTTAGATAGATTAGTGCAATATTTCCTTCAAGTTTTATCAGACTAACAGGTTGCAACACACTATGAAGAGATACTCTTCAAAAAGACTTAGTTTAGTACAGCACTTGTTGCATAGTTTAGGGTGGATTCTGCTGGATTAAAAAGGAGATACATGACTATAGCTATCCAGGATGGGTCAGAACCAAAGCCCCAGCATCAAATAATTCCACACTTTGGGCTTGGGAAGGTTGAAATTCATCTCTGGATCTGAACTTCACAGCTTGAGCCTGCCTGTAACAGACATAAGGGTAAAAAACTTCACTGACTGTTGCAGCTTGACAACCTGCATTTCACAGTTTGAATCACTTCCTAATGCTTTTTTGAAGAAATTTAGCACCGTACAGTCCTTGTGCCCTCGCACTGCACTCATGATAAAAGAAATAAAGGAAAGGCTGATTATTTGAATGACTGTACATTGGAGACTTCCAAATGGATCCTGAATTTACTGTACAATGAAGAACATTGAGGCCATTATTTTAATTGTGGCAAATAAAAAATGTTACTATAAAGTTGAGACAGACAGGCAGAGAGAAGTAATATTATTAAATATTTTAATGACCATAGGCCATGTATCCACAGCCAATAAAGGGAAAACCTTGAATAGATAATAATGTGAAAATTCGGTTAAAAAAAAAACAGTACTATGTAGGCCAGTGATACTCAGAGTGAGGCTCGTGAACCGCAAGTGGCACATAATGTGTCTCCTGTGACTCTTTGCAGCACATGATATTAAAACACTGTGTGGTTTCATTATTAACCAGTCAAGATGCTTTTACCATGTTATTAACCAATTGTAGTTGATAAAACAATAATACTTGCTCATTTTACTGTCAGAATTTTATATATATAAAACATTTCCACTGTCATACTCTTTAAATATGAATATGTAGTATTATAGTAAATGAAACAGTGAATTCACACTACTGTGGCTCTTTTGGGTAATGTTGGTCGCTAATTTGGCTCCTGAACTACTGAGAAATGAGTATCACTGATGTAGGCCCTTAATTTTGTCTACACATTCTTTCTCAGTTATGTAAAATCATTAGGTTATTTTCTGTAATTGATGTGAACTATTCTCGCTGAATCAACTTTTAAATACAACTTGTCTTAAATCCTAATGAGTGATACAAGCCTGTGCATAACCCTATGAGCATCTGAAGTGGAGCACAATTAAGATTGCTTCAAAAATGAGTTGCATGCTCTGACTACAAGAGCACCCCCAATACCAGAGAGCAGAAGGCTTTCCCAGTATGTAGCAGAGAGCTTCAGCTGGTCTGACTAGCTCTGTATACCCCCACTCACTGTTGTCATAATCTGTAGCTGAGATGTCATGTAAGGGATCATATGTGAACTGGCAACACACTGGTCATTAATATTATTGCATGGTGTATGTATGGGTGATATATGAAAAATTATAAATATGTGCTGGAAATATGTTCTTAAAAGGTATTTGGCAGGCAGGGCTTAAGTCACCCTGTCTTAGACAAAGGATTGTAGTTCTGCCTGCTTGAATGTGGCTCCAGTGTAAACTGAGTACAGAGAGAGACAATGAAATCACAGTTACATGCAAGGTAGACAAAACCATCAGGCAAACCAATGTGAGGGACTGGCCTCTTACTCTCCAGGAAGAATGGAAACTGCAACTCCAGGAAACCTTCCTGCCTCCTGAAGCAAGGTCATTGAACTTTGGCAGCTATAAGCAGAGAAATAAAGCCATTTTGGCATTGTTCGCCTGAGGAGACAAAGAAATGCAGTGCTTTGGGCTGTGTCTTGGCTAAGGACAGACCAGTCATGTTGAAAGAAGGACTGGGGTGAGAAAATGACTTTGAACAAAAGACTCTAGTTTGTTAAGTTTTAATCTTTGAAGTATATTTTTACTTTTGTTTGTTTGTAGCCATTTCTGTCCCAATTATTTCTACTTGATGTCAAATAAACTTACTCTTGTTTTATTACACAACCATCTCTGTGCAGTTTTTCAAACTGAAGAGTGAAATCCTCAGCCAGACTAACAGGATGGTCCTGTGGTCTGTCTCTTTAAAGTAGGGTTACCATATTTCAACAATCAAAAAAGAGGACGGGAGGAGCCCCACCCTAGCCCCGCCCCGTCCTGTCCTAGCCCCGCCCCTGTCCTGTCCTAGCCCTGCCCCTGCCCCTTCCACTCCCTCCCACTTCCTGCCCCCTCAGAACCCCCAACCCTCCCCCCACTCCTTGTCCCCTGACTGCCCCCTCCTGGGACCACTGCTCCTAACTGCCCTCCAGAACCCCACACCCTACCTAAGCCTCCCTGTTCCTTGTCCCCTAACTGCCCCCTCCTGAGACCCCCCCCACCTGTACCCTGACTGCCCAAAACCTTACACCCCCAACCCCCAGACAGCACCCCCCGAACTCCTGACCCATCCAACCCTCCCCTCTGCTCCCTGTCTCTTGACTACCCCCCCAGAACCTCCCTGCCGCTTCTCTGGCCCCCGGCCCCCTTACCGTGCTGCAGAGCAGCGCGCTCGACAGCGGGGGAGGGGAGCAGGGTCGGAGCTCCAGACGGCGAACGGCCGGCGATCTGTGAATGCAGGGAGGGAGGGGGAGGGAGAGAGAGGAGGGGAGTGGTGTCAAGTTTCAGGAGAGAGGAGGGGGGAAGTGAAGGAAGGGCTCTGGCTCTGGCTGTCGGAGCCCCGGCTGCTTTGTAAGCCGCGCGCACGCTCTGTATGGGGGGGAGGAGGGGAAGTCCAGACATTGACAAATTCCCCCCGGACGCTATTTTTAACTCGAAAAAGCCGGACATGTCCGGGCATGTCCGGACGAATGGTAACCCTATTTAAAGGAGCAGCCAACTTGCAAGGTTTTGTCGGTGCTCCAGTGAGATGGACTGGACACTGCAGGGACGATGGATATGGGCAAACTTCAGGCTGTTAGTATCACCTTGCAAGGAGTAACCAGGCTGGTGGACGCCAGGGATGAGGTTATTTTGGGGTGAGGACACTGCTGGTATCAGGGCTCTGAGCCAAAGCTGCATAGCACAGACACATCTGGGGCTACAGGGCAGGCAGTGCCACAACCCCTTACTGATCTGGGTTGAACCCCAAAGTGTCACACGTGCATTATTACCATGAGAGCAGTTGCTAGCATTATTTATTCTTATTGAAGTTATCCTCACTAGAATACTGCAAACTTTTGGCCTAATCCAATGTCTATGGAAGTCATATGGATGTTTTGGATAAGGCCCTTAGTCACAAGAAATAGTTGTCCAAATTATCATGCTTCATGTACTCTGTGAAAAGTAATCCATAATATATTTGCTAATTTGAATTTTGCTATATTCACACAAAAATATTAAGTTGCTTCCCAGCTCTCAAAGATTTAATAGTGGAATGCTGCAGTGAAGTCTCATCTTATTAAGATTTTATTATTTTACCAAAATAGAGCACAATATATTTTCAATATTATTGTAGGTGTTACTGGCAGCGATGCTCATAGTTAAGGTTAGCTAATACTTCCCATATAAGATTCAATTTTCAATTTCTTATAACTTTATCAAACTTAAACTCTTCAGGCTGAATTTTTTTATGCCAGGTCTGCATCAGGCTGCATTTGGGGGTATGCTTCAGCTAACATGCTTCATCACTACTGTGAATGAGATAGGCAAAATATGTTTGTTCGTGGTACAAAGTTTCGAATCTTAGATCCTCATTTATTAAAAAGCTCGGCACTTCCAAGCTTTGGAGCAGTTAATTAACATTTAGCAGGGGAGTCACCCTGGTGTCCTGTGTGTGCCTTTTGCCATCCCCAGGAAAATTCACCCACATTTGGCTGAGTTGTAAGACTCTGAAAATCACAGTTCACACATGGTCAGTCAAGGTTTGTTAGAGGTTGGCAGCATTATTCTCCAAAGATTCCATCTGTTCTAACTCGGCTTCATCCCCTCCCAGCTTCTATGTGCTGACTGGACTGGTCATATATGATTCCCACAGACTGACTGAGCATGCTCCATCCCAGGAGCTAAGGGGTACCTCTACATCTACATAGGAAAAGAGGGGGGAAGGTATAGGCTGGGATTGATAGGCGCAAGCTGTGGGGGATAGGAGCAATAGAAGACAAGTACAGGCTGAGGAGGGACATTCTGGCCCAGTTACTGGGCTAACTGCACTTCTGACCTCTCTCGGTCTCTTCGAGTACAACCCCTTAGATCTCAGACTTCAAACCATCACCTCTCTCTGGGGTGTCAGGATCTCAGACCACTCTCTGGGCTGCAGCCCTCTGTGGTCAGCCATGGTCACCTCAACAGGCCTGACTTATCTTCCATGCCCGCAGTTTTGTTCCCTGGAGGAGCAATGACTGTGGTAACTAGTGACCAAGCAGCCATCTTCAAGTAAAGCGTTATTTATTTAGAACAAAAGCATTTCAGAGAAAAACAGATCTTAAACAATAAAGCACAGTATTTGCATATCTGCATGCCAGATATCTAAGCATCTTCCACATGGGAACCCTGGTAATTGTAACTTTCTATAGGTGCTTCCATATCTATATGTCTGGGTGACAGTCTCTTGCTTCACCTCACAGACCAGTACACTTCCTCCCTGCTTCCTCCGCTTGAGAAAAGTTACTGAGTGGTGAAAGGAAAAATGAAACACTGTAATAATAAAGTTCTGAAAAGTTAGAGTAATAAAAAAGGGAAAGTGAAACAAGCCCAAACCCTAGACATAATTCATCCTATTGGATTCCATTGAAACCCTCCTAGTCCCCCCCCAAAAGGGGGAAACCCCAAAATTTAAAATAAAAAAAAATGGTTTGTGTATTAGAATGTAAAGAATTTCCCATGAAAAATCAAAACATTTTTTGGGATTTTCCCATTTTGGGATGTTTAAATGTATTAAGTATAATGTTCAATATACTTTTTCAGTAAAAAGTGTGTTGGTTGGTTTTTTTATGAGTTCTAATAGCTAATTTAAGGACAATGGATCGGCCTCAGTGATGTGGTCAAATCACATGGCAACACATCAGTTAAGCAAAGCATAAAATCTTTGCATTCGTAGGGCCTCGTTGAGCATGATGCTGAGCATCTGCCCATTTCACTGAAGTCAAGGAGAATAGACGATGCTCAAGCACCTCCCTAGATCAGGCTCTTGGAACTAATGTGTGTCCCTGGGGTCACTGGCTTTTTTTCTTTCAAGCTGCTCTGGGAGTTTAGTCTTTGTCATTGAAGTTTTCTCTTCTCATCCTCTCTGGCTTGTGACTATTAGATCTCTTTGGTGTCTAGGTGTGACATTCTGCATTATTGTTCTTCTAGGCATGAAATAATCTTTTTATTAGCCTATGGATAATTATGTTCTGGGACCAGTCCTATTCAACATATTCATAAATGATCTGGGAAAAGGGGTAAACAGTGAGGTGGCAAAATTTGCAGATGATACAAAATTACTCAAGATAGTTAAGACCCAGGCAGACTGCGAAGAGCTACAAAAGGATCTCTCAAAACTGGGTGATTGGGCAACAAAATGGCAGATGAAATTTAATGTTGATAAATGCAAAGTAATGCACATTGGAAAACAGAATCCCAACTATATATATATAAAATAATGGAGTCTAAATTAGCTGATACCACTCAAGAAAGAGTCATTGGGTATAGTTCTCTGAAAACATCCACTTAATGTGCAACGGCAGTCAAAAAAGCAAACAGAATGCTGGGAATAATTAAGAAAGGGATAGATAATAGGACAGAAAATATCATGTTGCCTCTATATAAATCCATGGTATACCCACATCTTGAATACTGTGTGCAGATGTGGTCGCCCCATCTCAAAAAAGATATATTGGAATTGGAAAAGGTACAGAAAAGGGCAACAAAAATGATTAGGGGTATGGAACGGCTTCTGTATGAGGAGAGATTAATAAGACAATCTTTAATAATAAGACTGGGACTTTTCAGCTTGGAAAAGAGATGGCTAAGGGGAGATATGATTGAGGTCTATAAATTCATGACTGGTGTAGAGAAAGTAGATAAGGAAGTGTTGTTTACTACTTCTTATAACACAAGCACTAGGGGTCACCAAATGAAATTAATAGGCAGCAGGTTTAAAACAAACAAAAGGAAGTATTTTTTCACACAACGCACAGTCAATCTGTGGAACTCTTTGCCAGAGGATGTTGTGAAGGCCAAGACCATAACAGGGTTCAAAAAAGAACTAGATAAATTCATGGAGGATAGGTCCATCAATGGTTATTAGCCAGGAAGGGCAGGAATGGTATCCATAGTTTCTATTTGCCAGAACCTGGGAATGAGCGACAGGGGATGGATCATTTGATGATTACCTGTTCTGTTCATGCCCTCTGGGATACCTGGCATTGGCTACTGTCAGAAGACAGGATACAGGGCTAGATGGACCTTTGGTCTGACCCAGTAGGGCCATTCTTATGTTCTTATGTTTTCTCATCCCCAGGCCCTTGCAGTAAGTTTATCTCTGTTTCCTCTCTAGCTATTTTACAACAGTATTTGTATCTTTCGCTGAGGTCTGGACCCCCTACGCAGCATTTGAGAGACATAAACAAGATCAAAAGTTATTTGCTAAGATGAAAGGATGAATACATAATTAAGTAGCAGTAAGGTGGTGGCTAGCACTGCTTCTACACACACACAGTTGTTGAATATGCTTTCCTTGTTCAGACTGAAGTGTTAGTTTCTTTTAGTTACCCACCTCCTTCTTTTCAGGGAATCTCTTCCTTCATTGAACTGTTGGTTTAATCAGAGTATGGCTCCCCATATAAACATTTCCCTTTCTATGTATTTGTATTCAATTTAATATGATTTTTATCTTGAACAGCATTCCTTCCCAGAAGGAAAGAGAAGTCATTAATAAATATTACGAAGAATAAAGAGAAAATATGTGCCAAAATATACAGCAGGGCAAGGGCAGAAAAAAGAGTAAGATGAAAAGAAAGTCCAAATTCTGCCGTACTGTAACTCTCTTGGTATAAGCTGTGTTACACCAGGGATGTATTTCATCCAGTAAATCTCTTTTCATTGAATATAAAGATTAAAGTCTAATATGATAAATACTAAATGATATTATACATCTGTTCCCATGAAAACAACTTTATTGACTCAGAGTTACACTTGCACAAATACATTTCCTCAGAACAATGCAAACTCTACAAAATCATATGTTAAGAAGGCAAGTCACGCCCAACACAATATCAATCGCTAATCATTAGCCCACGGCCATTGTAATAATCCATCACACCAATGCATGAATGCTCTCGCCAACACATTCAATTCCAGTTCAATACTACTGTCACCTTTAATACACACAACAGAGAACTGAAAATCCTGCTGCAGTGCACAACCTGGCATTCTAGGGTTACATTTAATAACAATTATGGTCCCAATTCATCAACATACTTAAGCACATGCTTAATTTTAAGCAGATGAGTAGTCCCATTAATGTTAGTTAATGCAAACATCATCAGCTCCTGCTAGTCACTTCTCCAGCTACCATGATGCCATGGTTGGGGAACTTTGGCAGGACAATGACTGGAGGAGCAGCACAAAGAGAGCCCCTTTGTGGGTCTAGAGTCCTCTTCTCTCTGGGTCTTGGGGATTTGCAAAGCTGGAAGGCTGCACCTCTCGCTTCCTTTGGGAGCCTCCTAACGCTTTTCTCCTTTAAGGGAAGATATGATAGACACTTCATAAGATGACTTTCATGGAGTTTCTTGGGCCTATGCTTATCCTTTCACAAGAATTTCCATGTGAAGGTACAATTTGACCTTATAAATATTTATTATCAGGGTTGTCTGATTTTTTTTTTAAAGCTCAGAGGGGTTGGTGGGGATATCAACAAAGCAAATGTTCCTATGAAGTTTTGATTCAGTGAGCTGTGAAATATTAACAGTTGGAGGTTAGAGCTAATCTGTGCAACATTTTTATCATTTATCTGGAATGGTCAAAACCAGCATCCTATGTGAAGGTACAGCTGGGAGAAAAAGAGGGGAATCCAATGAGTTTCTCTGTGTAGCAGAAGTAAATAAATGTTACACTCTGGTTTGCTGAGGTAAAACTCTATTTTCTTCCAAGATTCTCTTCCCTATCACACTTAAAGTTTAAATACAACCAGTATTCCTGCCAAGTGACATAAAGCTGACAGAGAAACAAAAAGAACTCATTTAAAACTGATTTTACAGTTAAAATGGCATTCTATTGGTTTCAGACTTTTAAAAGGCTATTTTAAGAGTCTGTCCTCTGAGTTACGGACTAAAACTGTGCAGGCACACCCATCTGTCAATCTGGAGCCCTCTTAAAGTCGGAGGGACACCATGCAGTCTCAGGGGTCCACCCATGGAGGGGCAGTTACAGGATCAGGACCTAAAAAGATAAAAGCCATTCCCACAATGCAAATAAAGAAAAGAATCTACCAATTATAGCATGTCATTTCATGCAGTAAGCAAAATACTAAATATTTGTTTTTCATTGCTATTTTCTCAGGCTAGACAGCAATCAAGAAATATTTTTCCACCATTGTTTTAAGGCTACTATGAAGCTGACTCATTTTGTTCCAGTTGGCCTCCTGAGTGTCAGTTAAGGGACACATTTCTTGGAAATACCTGCTGACTTCTTTACATTCAGTATTAATGACTAGAGAATTGATGAGAGGAGGCTGCCAAACTCATACATCGGGGTTGGATAATCACTACAGTATCAGCCCCACACTTCTGGTAACATAGGTCTGGGTGTAGTTGTAAATGTGTCAGTGAGAATGCATGAGCTTATGAAAGCATCCTAATTCTTATTAGCTAGACATAGATCAACACAATGCAAGCAAGCGAAAAGAACTGGTGTCCCTTGTGAGCAAAACCTCAGTTTCTCTTGCTAAGGCTCTAATCTTGCAAAGATACAAGAAAATGCATAGTAGCCCTATTTGACTTTAATGAGGCTACACACACGTGTTAAAATTCAGGGCCTAAGGCGATCCCTTGCACTAACCCAGAGTGAAGATGTTACTAAGACCTGGGCTACATTTAAAAGTTGTACCAGCATAACTACTTCAGTTAGGGATGGGATTTTTTTTCTAGAATATTTATACCAGTAAAAGCTGTAGTGTGAACACTGTTACAAAGGTGGCTTATTCCAGACTAGTTATTTCCCTTCCTGTATGGGAACATCTACACTAGTACAAGCACTTTCATACTGATACAACTGCGTGCACACTAGGGGGGTTGTACTGCTTTGACCGTACCAGTGTAGTTAAAGTGATACAACTGTTATGCGCAGACAAACCTTTACTGATTGGTCACAACTCCCTCATTTCTGGGCTTGCATCTTTTATCCCAAAGCCTTTCCCATTATGTATCCCCTCCGGCAGTAGGTCCTTTATGGTTTAGAAAAACAGTCAGCTGTTGCTGAAGGAGGCCATTTTGTGAGATGGAGGTTGTAACCACAACTGACTTCCACAGGTTACAACTCCCTTTTGTTGCCACCACTAAGGGTTTTTCCTTTTTTCCTATCTGAGCTGAATGTACGTGACAGCATTATTGTCAACTTGGTTCGCTAGGAAGCAGGGCAGAAAGGAAAATGTAGCTGCAACTCATTACCTTGCTAGAAGCTCCCCTCCTCAGCATCCCTGTCAGAATGAGCAGGAGAAAGTAACAGCATGACCCTAACAAAGTGTCTTCATTTAATGTGATTACAGCAAGCTAGTGAATCCTACACTTAAGACTTTGAAATGATGTTGGATGCCAGCAAGGCCTTATTCATTCCAAGGAGAGCCTTGCAGCCTCTTCATCTGATCCTCCTCCCTCTTGATGGGGTGGCACATCCTCATATGTTTGTTCTGAATATACAATAATTTTCTTTGTTAAAACATGAACCTTAGGTGACCAATTCATCTCCTATTTAAAATATATTTTACCTCTCTCTATTAAGGAATATTTTACCCTAACATTTTTGCCTCATGGCTTTTCCAGTTTAAAACCTAGAGAAGTTGCCAACATTATTTTACATCAGATACCAATAAAAAAAATCTGTGTTTTGTGCAGCTCTGCTTATGCTAATCCCTCACTCCTGTGTAATGATCTATAAACCCAGTGCAGATAGATATAGATATATATAAAAAGACTTAGAAGTAGTTGCCGCTTGCCTTCACATAACTATTTTCCTCCTGGGATATCATTCTGCTGCCTGAAGTGTCACTGCTTAACACACTGAAAGCTTTGTAAGCCATTTCTCTTATTCTAAAGAGGTTTTCTAGTTTCTGACTGTAGAGTAAAAATTACAGTCTCTCTTCACATATAGGAAAATCTAAACGCTATTCTTGATATGGATCTGAGATGAGATGACCTACTTTGTATCAATTCCATCATTCAGAAACCAAATCTTCCACTGAAGTTTTTTCTCAGTTTTTGTTGAGGTTCTTTCTTTGTGTCTCCCACTTGCAGCAAACTGAGTCAGTTAATTATCTCTGCCTACTTGAAAAAAAGGCAGCTGCCAAAAAAGCTGATAGAGTATAATGTTCTTCTTGGGTGTTATTCCTTCGAGGTGTTTCTGCCAATTGGGTATTACTTTAGTAGAGTCCCAGTGTAATAGACTTTCACATCATTTATGGCAACCTTTATAAATGTTTTAAATCATTCTGTGAAAAGGTTGTTAGATGCAGCTACGTTCTTTAATAGTCTATATCATAAACTTGCTTATTTGACCTAGATTGTAAATTCCCTAGGGATGCAGTTGTCTGTAGAGGTGGAAGATGCCATGTGTACCTTTAGTGTTGTATAAATACGGATCCAAGTCCTGCTATTGGATCCAGGCAATCAGGCGCTTACTCCTGCATAGAGATTATTTGAAGTCAGTGGGACTCCATGCACGCATGTCTGCCCATTTATATCCTGTTACAGAAGAAGTGTAAGTAATAGCACTTAATAGATGACACTGTGAGAAGCTGTTACAAAGCATTCTGTGAGGACAACGTCACACGGGAGCAATGAGTCTGCATGAAATGTAACAAATTTGAACAGTTAACATATGGACTGGTTAGGACCAAATTATTTGTGGAATAGTTAATAAAAGGGTCAACACGAAATGCTATCGTTTGTCTTGTGTTTTATCATTTATCTTCTTAAATTATTGTTTCAACCAATTTACCTTTTAAAGATAGGCATAACATTTGCTATCCCACAGAAAAGTAGCTGGCTTTAATGAAAAAATGCTTTTTTAATTTGTGAACAGCTCAGTCACTTCATTCTTAAATTCCTTCAGAACACTCTGGTGTGCACCACCCATCCAGTTTTGTTGACTTGCTGCTGTTTAACTTATCAATATATTCCAGTACCTCTTCTTTTGACCTGTGAATCTCTCTAACAGTGCTCACCTGAAAAGAGTAGAGCTTCTGGAGTAAAGACTCATACAAAGAAATTATTTACCTTCTGTGCAATGTTCATTAGCCTTCTTGATTTTTCTTGTTTACTCCCTGGTAGTGTCTAGCAGACCCACCAAACACCATCAAAAGCAAAAGATCAATCAAATTTTAGTTTCTCTACTTCCAGTAAAGAAAATCTCTAAATGTGGAGACCAGGCAATATACTCTTTCTGTTCTACCCTAATGTACATACCAGTATTTCACACAGAATACTTTCCATATATAACTGTACACATCTCCACTGGTCCCAACCCCCACAGATACTAAGAATTTTGCTCCACAGGAATGTAAATAAAATCCTTGGTGTTTGTGATGAGGATAGTAACTGGAGTATAAAACTAAGCCAAATAGCTTGCAGTAAGGCTAAGTTAGATGTTAGATGTTGCTTCAACACAAAAATAGCCTAGGAGCAGTGGAGTACGGGGGCGATTTTTGCGTGATATGTAACCCATGAGTCATTTTTTTACAATACACATCCTTCAGATTGTTATATAAGTTACAACTCTTACATTTCATGCCATTCTCTTAGTTGTTGTTGTTGTTTTAAATAATGAAAAGCTGATATGTCATATCAATCCTTTAATCTTTTTTGGAAATTTAGTGTCAAATTATTATATTTTCCACATCTTAAAAAAGGTCTCAATTATTGTAGCTATTTGGTATTTGACCTTGATTTAGTATTTACTTTTTTGATGACTGCAAGCAAAACTTTGGGCAATATTCTGCTCTTAGGTACACCAGTGTGAACCTGGACTAATTGAGAGCAGATCTTTACCACATTTTTTGCAAAGGTGTGAAGTTGCCTTATGCCAAATCTTCACTAAGTCTTGCCATTGAAGACAATGAGAGTTTTGCCTGTGAGTAAAAACAGAAGGCCAAATTCTGCTTTCAGTCATGTGTGTGTAAATCTAGAAGTACCCCGTTGGCTTTACAATTAAGTGACTGAGAACAGAAGTTAGTTCTGAGTATGGCCTTCCAGATTTGGCCAGTAGTAAATCCCTGTTGTGGTAAGATACCTTTAAATACTTACCATAATACATATTTTCATCTTTCTTAATCTAACTCAGCAGAAATCCCATTAAACAGTACAAGGCTAATAAGACCTTCTGAAACCATATTGACTATCTCTGACCAATCTTTGCTTTTCCATCTTACTTAGAATCATAGAATCATAGAAGATTAGTGTTGGAACAGACCTCAAGAGATCATCTTGTCCAACCCTCTGCTCAAAGCAGGACCAACTCCAACTAAATCATCCCAGCCAGGGCTTTGTCAAGCCTGACCTTAAAAACCTCTGAGGAAGGAGATTCCACCACCTCCCCAGGTAACCCATTACAGTGCTTCACCACCCTCCTAGTGAAATAGTTTTTCTTAATATCCAACCTAGACCTCCTCCACTGCAACTTGAGACTATTGCTCCTTGTTCTGTCATCTGCCACCACTGAGAACAGCCGAGCTCCATCCTCTTTGGAACCCTCCTTCAGGTAGTTGAAGACTGCTATCAAATTCCCCCTGTGACATTCTATACCTTGATGGAGAGTTCTATAACCCCCATATTCCTCATTTTCATATAATCGTGATCTTACATATTAAGCATGCCTTGTAAGGTATCAGGGGGAAGGTTATGATCTACTGAAAGTCATTTCTCTATCCATATATGTGTACCATTAATGCATATGAAATTATAAGAATTGTGTTGTATGATGGTCTCTAAAACATGCTTTAAGTTGGGGAATCAGCCAGATATTAGCACACCAGAGGCAACAGCAAGGAAAGTAACCAACGCCTGGGCAGGGTGTCAAACAACCCATCAACAGCCATTGTCCAGCAAGGGGGCTACAATGCAATGACTCACCTGCATGAGGCCACACCAGGGGAATTGCTCAACCTTGATTGGAGAGACTCAGCAATGCCCCCCAGACATGCCTGGACTTGTGCTCCCCAAGCACATGGACTGAAGGTATAAAATAGACAGAGTGGACACATACTGGTTCCTTCTCCTGCCCCCACATTCGCTGCAAGCATCTAAGACACTCAGAAGAAGACAAGACTTCTACAGAGGAGATTGGCCCAGGTTTAAGGAACAAACTTGTATATTAAGGACTGCAATATCCAGTAGGGTGAGAAAAACTGCTTAATCTAGATGTTGCCCAGTCTAATAGGGTTGAGAGTTTAGACTGCATGCTTATATTTTCTTTTCTTTTGGTAAGCTCTCTGACTTTTTGCCTATCACTTATAATCACTTAAAATCTATCTTTGTGGTTAATAGATTTTGTTTGTTTAATTCTACCTGAAGCAGTGTGTTTGGTTTAAAGCGTATCAGAGACTCCCCTTGGGATAACAAGCCTGCTGCATATCAATCTTTTTGTTAAATTGACCTACTCATATAAGCTTGCAGCATCCAGTGGGCATAACTGGACACTGCAAGATGGAGGTTCCTAGGGTTGTGTCTGGGACCAGAGATATTGGCTAGTGTCATTCGGTTGCACAATCCAAGGAGCAGCTTCCATGCCAGAGGCTGTGCGTGAACAGTCCAAGAGTGTGGGTTCTCACAGCAGAGTAGGGTAAGGCTGGCTCCCACAGTCAAGGATTGGAGTGACCTAGCAATTCACCAGTCCAGATAACACCAGAGGGGAACGTCACACTCCTTCACTCTTCTCTTCTGGAGACTAAATAAGCCCAGTTCCTTCAGCCTCTCCTCATAAGTCATGTGCCTCAGCCCCTTAATCATTTCTGTTGCCCTCCGCTGAACTCTCTCCAATTTGTTCATTTCATTTCTGTAGTGGGGGGCCCAAAACTGGGTGCAGTACTCCAGATGTAACCTTCCCAGTGCCGAATAGAGAGGAATAATCACTTCCCTCAATCTGCTGACAATGTTCCTATTAATGCAGCCCAATATGCCATTAGCCTTCTTGGCAACAAAGGCACACTGTTGATTCATATCCAGCTTCTCGTCCACTGTAATCCCCAGGTCCTTTTCTGCAGAACTGCCTCTTAGTCAGTCGGTCCCCAGCCTGTAGCTGTGCATGGGATTCTTCCGCCATAAGTGCAGGACTCTGCACTTGTCCTTGTTGAACCTCATCAGATTTCTTTTGGCCCAATCCTCCAATTTTTCTAGGTCACTCTGGACCCTATCCCTAACCTCCAGCGTATCTACCTCTACCCCCAGCTTAGTGTCATCTACGAACTTGCTGAGGGTGCAATCCATCCCATCATCCAAATCATTAATGAAGATGCTGAACAAAACCGGCCCCAGAACTGACCCCTGGGGCACTCCACTTGATACCTTCTGTCAGGTAGACATCACGCCGTTGATCACTACCCATTGAGCCCAATGATCTAGCCAGCTTTCTATCCACCTTATAGTCTATTCATCCAATCCATACTTCTTTAATTTGCTGGCAAGAATACTGTGGGACTATATCAAAAGCTTTGCTACAGTCAAGGTATATCATGTCCACCACTTTCCCCATATATACAGAGCCAGTTATCTCATTGTAGAAGGCAATCAGGTTGGTGAGGCATGACTTGCCCTTGGTGAATCCATGTTGACTGTTCCTTATCACCTTCCTCTCTTCCAAGTGCTTCAAAATGGATTCCTTGAGGACCTGCTCCATGATTTTTCCAGGAACTGAGGTGAGGCTGATCGTTCTGTAGTTCCCCGGATTCTCCTTCTTCCCTTTTTTAAAGATGGGCACTATATTTGTCTTTTTCCAATCATCCGGGACCTCCCCCAATCGCAACGAGTTTTCAAAGATAATGGCCAATGGCTCTGCAATCACATCATCCAACTCCCTCAGCACCCTCGGATGCATTGCGTCTGGCCCCATGGACTTGTGTATGTCCAGCTTTTCTAAATAGTTCTTAATCTTTTCTTTCATCACCACTTCTTCTTCTTCTTTTCTTGGTTAGCTGGGATCAGGTCACCAGATCAGTCTTTTCCAGGCTTCCCGGTCCAATGTTTGCTTCATATCCACTTAATTCTTTCTCTTGTATACAGTCTATCTGCTGTTTTCTTCGCCATTCATCTTACATGGCTTTTCTGTCTTAGAACACCTCTTAATCCTTTTTTTATCCATAAAACTGATCCTATTTAAATGCAGTCTCTCTCAACTGTACCACAAACCTAAATAAATAAATAAAATGCAAATTACTTATCAGTAGAGCTGACCGCTTTTTTTTTTTTTTTTGGATGAATTAACTGTTCACCAAAAAATCCATTTTGGGGGGCACTCAAACTATTCATAAATTTGGATTGAATTTAGCAAATACTTTTGGCCAAAAAAAATTGGGAAAAAATGAACATGATGAAACATTTTGTTTTGACATTTTGTTTCAAATCAACATTTTCAAAACAAAATATCCATTCAAATCACCATTTGAAATATTTTGTTCAACACAAATGAAATTTTTGTCACTGTTTTTTGCTTTGGCCCTGGAATCAATTATTCACTCAGCTCTACATGTCAGTTCAATGTGTCTTCCAAGCAGTGGTTCAAGCAGGACAATTACAAATGAAAGCGCTCAGATAGCTTCAGATCTAGTAAATAGTTGGCGTGGAATTCACTCATGTACAGAAGACCGGCTCAAGATCTTTGTACCACTTAAACCCTATGTTGAGAATGGTGCAGAGCAGACTTGCTGGCGAGTGTATTCTATCTTTGGATCTCACACACATACCGTATCTCATTGTTGTTAAAAATAATAAAGCACCTAAAATCCTTACTCCTAGGATAATGGGTCTTTTGCTAAACTAGTATTATGTAAACAGTATTGTCTGCTATCATGTCCCACTTCATAGCTGTCAATGTTGATTTTGCAATTTCTGAATTCTCCATAGGTATACACATACATTTGTGTGATTTCCATGTGCAGGCTTTATCATCATTCTCTTTTACTCTCCCCATAATTTACAGAATAAAAAGGGCTGCCACAGGGAAATGCCACAGCTGCAAGAGACAGCTTGTGTGCATTTAGACCAAAGGTGAAAGATGAGTTGATGTGAAGGTTGGAGATTAAGGATTTGCTGGTAAAAAAAATAATTTTGCCTGGAATGACAGAAAATTCAGAGAGAATTTAGTCTGGAGCCAAAATGTTGAAAGTTTTGGCTATAATCCTTAAAGTAAATCTGTTTCATTCTAACGTGCTATACAGCAAGCTGTACTTTTAGGTACTTTGTTAGATCTTTAAATTACTATGAAATTTCCAATTTATTTATATTTGTTTGTATGTAACGGTCTTGTGAGAGGTCCTGTCTTGTGGCAGGGATTACATTTTGATTCTCAAAAACACAAAGAGTTATTTCAGTCAAATCAGGTTATATTTTGGAGCACTCTGATCTTTTATTCTGATGCACATATATCCCCTCTGGTCCCTTGCATAGATCCTGCAAAGCTTTGAACCTCAGAATACATGGAAACATACTGACATTGGGGACTGGAATTTGAATATCACACAGAAGACTGGAATTTTAATTTTAGCCAAGAATTTATTTTGCATGATCTCGTTGGCAGGTAAAGGGGGACAGCTCAGTGTCTATGAGAGTTATGTAAATTGTGACAAAAATAAATCAATCAGCCAGTATCAATGAGTAAAGCAGATTAATATGAACTCATTGGGAAACATCTTAAATACCTACTATAATTTGTTGATGCTTCTGATATGTCCATGTCATACACAATAAACTGCTTCAGTCATCTCCAGTGCTGTGGCTACTGGTGGAATTTGGGTACATCGCTGGGAGAAGGTAGCAAAAGCACCTTCTGAATCTTCACATGCCAGGACAGGAATAAATCATGAATATTCAAGATTATTTTCTAAACTGAGATGCATGTTCCTGAATATCTCAAACTCCGCTTACATGACTGCAAGGGCATGTGCCACAGAAACTGTGTTTAAGATTCAAGGAGATTATAATCTGGATCAATTGTATTTTCACTGTGACCACAAATAATGAAAAAAAAAATGGAAAGGAGCAATGTAGTTCAGGGTTGTCAAGAAAGCATGTATTTTCTTCCCTTTACCTGCCTCAAAACTCTTCCTCTCTCTCCCCTCTTGTACTCCAATACACATTTTAAGATTGCAGGGAGGTGGAAATACTAGTTACATTAACTATGCTTTTCCTGAAGATGTTTGCATCATACATGTAGAAATTGCAGAATATCTGGCTTTCTCTTTTGATCGTATTGCGTATTTTCATGATGCTTTATTCTAATTTTGCTCTTTGAACTATTACTGAAGGTCTGAAACATCTTTGCTAAACAGAATATATGTAGAAAGGTTACTCTGTCTGTAACTGTGCCTCCTGAACTCCAATAGGTATGGTAACAAGAAATAACCTTGTGGTGAAGTCATCTGTGCTGGTGACTCACCCACAGGTTAGCTACAATGACAATACAAGAGCCTCCATAATGTAAAAATAACATTTCAGCCTCACTGGTTACTGGTAGCTACCAATAAACAGTAGGAATTGGAAAATGAATTCTGAAGAAAACAGGATTGATTTCTAATAGAACAGTGAGTGGGGTGGGCAAGAGAGGGAAATTATTATTGTGGTTTTGCTTCCTATTCCAATTATTTTAATTTTGTGATTTTTTTTTTATTTCAAATAATCACATATCTACCTTTGCTTTACAGAGGTTTAAATACTGGAGTACTGTGTCCAGACCTGGTGCCCAATATTCAAGAAGAATATTGATAAATTGGAGAGGGTTCAGAGAACAGCCACAAGAATGATTCAAGGCTTAGAAAACAAGACTTATAGTGATAGACTCAAACAGCTCAATCTATTTATCTCCACAAAGAGAAAGTTAAGGGGTGACTTGATTACAGTTTGTATGTACACCTCTACCCTGATATAACATGACCCGATATAACACTAATTTGGATATAACACGGTAAAGCAGCGCTCCAGGGAGGCGGGGCTGCGCACTCCGGCAGATCAAAGCAAGTTCGATATAACGCGGTTTCACCTATAATGCGGTAAGATTTTTTGGCTCCCGAGGACAGCGTTATATTGGGGTAGAGGTGTATCTACGTGGAGAACAGATATTTAATAATGGACTCTTCAAGCTAGCAGGGAAAGGTATAACATGATCTAACGGATGGAAGTTGAAACTAGACAGATTCACACTGGAAATAAGGAACTAAGTGAGAGTAATTAAGCATTGGAACAATTTATCGTGGGTTATGGTGGATTCTCCATCACTGACAATTTTAAAACCAAGATTGGATGTTTTTCTAAAGGATCTGCTCTAGGAACTATGTTGGGGAAGTTCTATGGTCTGTATTATACAGAAGGTAAGACTAGAGCAGCGGTTCTCAAACTTCATTGCACTGCGACCCCCTTCCGACCACAAAAATTACGACACGACCCCGGGAGGGGGGACTGAAGCCTGAGCCCGCCTGAGTCCCACCACCCCAGGCGCGGGAGCCAAAGCCCCAGGGATGCAGCCCCAGGCAGGGGGCCTGTAACCTGAACCCCACACCCTAGGGCTGAAGCCCTCGGGCTTTGGCTTCAGCCCCAGTGGTGGGGCTTCTGCTTCGGCCCTGGGTGGTGGGGTTGGGCTTTGGCTTTGGCACCAGCAAGGCTAACACCAGCCCTGGTGACCCCATTAAAACAGAGTCACGACCCACTTTGGGGTCCTGACCCACAGTTGGAGAACTGCTGGACTAGATGATCACAATGGTCTCTTCTGCTGTTGGAAGCTATGAAATTCCCTTCATAACCCCCTTCTGTGTATATTAATAGATATGTGCAGGTAAATGTAGATGGCAGGGAACTGGCTGTGACCTGCTGCAATTAAGGGTCTATATTTTCTTTCTAACCCCCTGATGTGAGTGACCTATAACTTTCTGAACCTTTAGGGGATGACATTTTTTATTCTTGAATTCTGCCTGAAGGTGATTTGTTTCCTAAAGATTAAGCAAAAAAGGACCAGCTAGACATGAGTGAGTGAAGAATGAAATAATATGCTCTTCCCCATATTAAATATATATATATATTGACAAAACCCTTTTTGAACAGCCCTATAGCTGAAAAAGTCTGAGGTAGAAAGTTGAAGTCCAGTTTGAAAATAGCCCTCATTGAGTGTCAGTGTATAACCATGATCTGGAAGAAACTGGTTTTTATCTGAAAATAATGTAATGAGTGTGACAGATATGATGCTTTGGAAACATGGAATATTCAAAGACTATTATAGTGGGCTGTGACAGATGTTATGAACATGTGGATAATTCAGAGACTTTATAAATGTTATGTGTATCTTTATGGTCGGGCCTGAGATTGTATTCCTGTTCTCACTGAGTGAGCTAAAGGATCATTTCCTACAGGAACCAAATTCACTGGGGGTAATTAATGCAAATCCCTAATTCAGGTAACAAGTCTGTGAAAGTTTTACCCCTGGAGACATAGCATATATTGGTTTGACCTGGTTCAAGAAGCCTACAAACAAAAAGGACTTGAGACCGTATAAAGTAGCTGCCCTGATCTGAGAGAGAGATCACTTACATTCAATCCAGGAGACAGAAAGGCCTGAGTTCTGTTCCCAACACTCCTTAAAAATTCTCTCCATGACATAACATTTATGTATTTTGACATTTGTACATATAAGAACACTTATACCAGTTTCTAGTCACCTTTCACTAGTCCATATATTTTTCAGCAAAGTAGATTTACAGCTTTCTATGTCTACAGTGCTGCAAAATGACATTGGTGAGTTCATCTGAATTATTCCAAACTCATTTATCCTATCCTGTAATATAGATTTTATTTGTGGGCTCAGTTTTTCCATGATAATCTCAGAACACTACAATTTCCTTGCATAAGATATTGGATATACTTGTAATCAGTTAGATTTAAGCACAACTAACATCTTAATGCATTTCTGTTCTATTTCTAGCTTTAATTAATGTTTCTGTCTGAATGGATCTTCTAGTTAAGAGAATATTGGTTCTTAAATGCACCAGTCAGTTTTTCATCCATTCCAAATAGCTAAATAACATTTGATCAAACTTTGTCTGGTCTCTGATGGCTTCTCTAATATAAAGAACAGATGCAAAGGGTTTGATGATTGTCTTTCTGGCAGTGTTCCTGAATATTTTTATCTAACATTTTAGTTATCAATATTCCTTCAGCAGAAAGGCTTTCAACAAATGGAAAGCTGAAATCCATTCTTAAGGATCATCTGTTACTGGAGATAGATGGGTCTTCCTGATTGCTCCCACAGTAATTCCCCATTTTTTAAGTACACCCATGCTAGTTTAGTCATTGTGCTGAATTCAAAACATGTTTTTCTATAGTTAACATATTCATTGTCACATATCATGATTGCTTTGTAGAAGGTTTTCTGTGGGCTTGTGTTTTACAGGAAAGAGATGTTTCAAATGAGTAGCTACAGGGATTTCACACACATTATCCAACAAGTTCTTGGAATGTATTGGGGAAATTTTTTTAGTTCAGAAGGTGGAGAAAGCTACTAGGGGAGAGGCTGTTCTAGATTTGTTTTTGACAAATAGGGAAGAACTGGTTGAGAATTTGAAAATGGAAGGCAACTTGGATGAAAGTGATCATGAAATGGTAGCGTTCATGATTCTAAGGAATGGTAGGAGGGAAGACAGCACAATAAAGATAAGGGATTTCAAGAAGGCAGACTTCAGCAGACTCATTGGCAGGTAAGATCCAATTGGAAGTAAATTTAACTGGAAAAACAGCTCAAGGGAGTGGGCAGTTTTTCAAACAGACATTATTAAGGGCACAAGAGCAAACTATCCCACTGCGAAAGAAAGATAGGAAGTATGGCAAGAGACCAGCCTGGCTTAACCAGGAAATCTTCAATAATCTAAAAATCAAAAAAGAGTCCTACAAAAAGTGGAAACTAGGTCAAATTACAAAGGATTAATATAAACAAATAACACACGTATCTAGGCACAAAATTAAAAAGGCCAAGCACAAAACGAGATTAAACTAACTAGAGACATAAAGGGCAACAAGAAAACATTCTATAAATACATTAGAAGCAAGAGGAAGACCAAGGACAGGGTAGGCCTGTTACTCAATGAGGAGGGGAGGAACAATAACAGAAAATGAGGAAATGGGATTAGTGCTAAATGACTTTTTTGTTTCAATTTTCACCAAAAAGGTTAGTAGCAATTGGACGTTTAACATAGTGAATGCCAGTGAAAAGGAGGTCAGATCAGAGGCTAAAATAGGGAAAGAACTAATTAAAAAAATTAGACAAGTTAGATGTCTTCAAGTTGGCAGGGCCTGATGAAATACATCCTAGAATACTCAAGGAGCTGACTGAGGAGTTATCTGAGCCATTAGTGATTATCTTCGAAAAGTCACAGAAGACTGGAGAGATTCCAGAAGACTGGAAAAGGGCAGATATAGTGCCAATCTATAAAAAGGAAAATAAGGACAGCCCGGGTAGTTACAGACCAGTCAGCTTAATTTCAGTACCCAGAAAGATAATGGAGTACATAATTAAGCAATCATTTTGCAAACACCTAGAAGATAATAAGGTGATAAGTAATGGTCAGCATGGATTTGTCAAGAACAAATCATGTCAAATCAACCTAATAGTTTTCTTTGACAGGGTAACAAGCTTTGTGGATAGGGGGGAAGTGGTAGATGTGGTATATATATTGACTTTAGTAAGACTTTTGATACTGTCTTGCATGACCTTCTCATAAATAAACTAGGGAAATACAACTTAGATGGAGCTACTATAACGTGGGTGCATAACTGGTTGGAAAACTATTCCCATAGAGTAGTTATCAGTGGTTCACAGTCAAGCTGGAAGGGCATATCAAGTGGGGTCCTGCAGGGATCAGTTCTGGGTCCAGTTCTGTTCAATATCTTCATCAATGACTTAGATAATGAGATGGACAGTACACTTACCAAGTTTGTGGACGATAATAAGCTGGGAGGGATAGCAAATGATTTTGGAGCATAGAATTAAAATTCAAAATGATCTGGACAAACTGGAGAAATGAAACTTTACTATGCAGAAGAAAAATGCTACATGAAACCATCTTAATTTAAACGAAACAAGCACAAGAACAGTTTCCTTACCTTATCAAATCTTTTTTTAAAACTTTCCCTATATTTTTAGTAGTTTACATTTAACACAGTACTGTACTGTATTTGCTTTTTTTTCCTCTCTCTTTTGTCTCTGCTGCTGCCTGATTGCATACTTCCAGTTCCAAATGAGGTGTGTGGTTGACTGGTCAGTTTGTAACTCTGATGTTCATAATTCTGAGGTTCTACTGTAGTGGAAATTGGGGAGAAACACTAGTTATCAGGGACTTTCTGACCAGGGAGATAATGTAGGACTTTTTGGAGAGGGAGGGCATCAAATGTGGAGGCAGGATCCAACCAGAAATCACTGTGGAGGGAAGGACAGAGTTTGTGTAACAATTGTTAGACTAAAACAGAATTGTCTGAGGCCGAAAGAACATGGGTTTGAGACTTTCATTTCTCATTGATGCAGTTGACTGGCTGAGTAGGTCTAATCTGCAAAATGACTAGATTACTATGTCCTGATAGACATGATCTGTACAGTTGATAGACACTCGTTCATGTTGGGGGCTTAACTACCATGGGGAGTTTAGCAAGCATCTATGTTTCAGGGATACACAATTCTTCCAGGATCTAACAAGTGTGCAGAGGGAGTGTGCATACCACACCTTCCAGGAGGGAGGTGAAGCATGCCTCTCCCATGAATGCTGCCTTATGGGTGGCTAATGATTCAGGAGGTGCTAAAGTCATGCCTGGACTAGGAAATTAGATCTTGTTGTAAAATTTGTTAATTAACATGATTTTAAAGAGGACTTTGCCCCTCATGTCATCTCATGTAGACTTGGAAAGTCATGTTTCAAATCACATCAGCTGATCATAGTCATCCGTAGGGTTGACTATAAACCCCTGGAAGTAGATAATGGAAACAGATTAACTATAGTTAAGGCTAAGATTTTGTCATGATTATTTTTAGTAAATGTCACAGACAGGTCATGGGCAATAAACAAAAATTCATGAAAGACCGTGACCTGTCTATGACTTTGCTGCTGCAGCTCCATGGTTTACCCTGCCACCATGGTGACTGGGAGCTGTGGGGTTCCCTGTCTACCCGCAGCAGCTGGAAGCTGCAAGGGGGGCCTCTCCACCCACAGTTGCTGGGAGCTGCATGATAACCATATTTCCCAAAGAGAAAATGAGACACCCCCAGCCACTCGCCCGAGGCGTCCCCCTCCCCATGCTGTTACCTGTCACTGGAACCCTGCCAGGGACCTGCTGGCTGACAGCTCCAGAGTCCTGCAGCCCCTGGGGCTGAAGCAAACAATGTCAGGGAGGTCTCTGGAAGTCAGGGATTCTGTGACTTCCATGGCCTTCGTGACATAAACGTAGCCATAACTATAGTCATTGCAAGTAGCACTAACAGACACCATCAGACACTATTTCAAAAACATTTTATAATTAGGCATTGACAGACCAGGAAGACGTTAGGCTTGTCACAGCTTATTGTATTTGTTGTGTTTAATGGAAGAAGGCAGCTGCAATACAAACCCTGTGGTTTACAAAGGTAATCATTTTAAAGAAGTATTGGGCTAATACTCAAAACAGTTGGGTTTCAGGTTGGAGCAAATGAGTCATTGCTACAGTCAAAGATAATAGCTGAAAAAGGAAAGGGATTTTTCACAAGGGCCTTTTTTAATAGACTTAACTGGGTCTCTGAAATGATAGAGCACAATATATGGTACATGCCCTCTTTGCTAGATGGAAGATAAGGTTTGATTCTTGAATAATAAAGTGGAATGAAGGGTATCTTTCATGCTAATTGTAAGTAAAGCCTGTGCAATATTCCCCAATTATAAAGTGCTGTAGGAATCTATTCTTTCTTTCTATAATGTGTGTGACTGACCTGGTTGAGCTCCCCCAGCTGAACAAACAAGGCTGCTGTGTTTGGTTCCCAACACCAGCTCCTGTGTGCCTCTAAGGGTACGTCTACACTACCCGCCGGATTGGCGGGTAGTGATTGATCTATCGGGGATCGATTTATTGCATCTAGTATAGTCACAATAAATAGATCCCTGATTGCTCTGCCGTCGACTCCTGTACTCTAACATGGCGAGAGGCGGAAGCAGAGTTGACGGGGGAGCGGCGGCAGTCGACCCCGCGCCGTGAGGACGTGAGGTAAGTCGACCTAAGATACGTCGACTTCAGCTACTCTATTCTCGTAGCGGAACTTGCGTATTTTAAGTTGATCCCCCTTCCTCCTCCAGTGTAGACCAGGCCTAAGGCTACTAAGTCTGAGCAGCATCCAGGCAACTGTCTCTGGCCTCTCAGGCTCATTCCCAGGGTGCAGACACCCTGTCTACTACCCCTTCTCAGAAGTGAGACCCCCCCCCAACAGTCCAGCTGCCCTAGATGCTAAGGCCAGTGCTAAACCCACCCAAGTCTATTATTATAGACCACCAAAATCAGGAAGAGGAAGTGGATGAGTCATTCTACATGCAGATAACAAGATTAGCCAGCACACATGAGCTAGTATTAATGTTGGAAGACTACTGCAGCAAAACATAATATGTTCTGCAAATTCTTAGCATGTGTAGAGGACAGTTTTCTGATTGAGAAAGTTGATGAAACAACTAGGGGGTCATCCATTTTGAATCTGTTTTTGACCAATAGGAATGAATGTGTTGTGAATGTGAAGGTGGTCAGGAGCTTGGAAGAAAGTGATCATGATCTGATACAATTCAAGATCCTATTGAAAAGAGGAAACGAGAATGGCAAAACAAGGACACTGGACTTCAGAGGGGCACATTTCAACCAACTTAGAGAAACAGTAGGCAAGGTCCCATGGAAAGACCAATTAAGAAGAAAAGGAGTCAAAGAGGACTGGCAGTTTCTAAAAGATGTAATACTGTACTAGAGGCTCAACATCAAGCTATTCCAATGCAGAAGAATGATAAGAGTCACAGGAGGCCAGTGTGACTGCACAAGGAGCTTTTTAGCTATTCCAAACCAAAAGGGATACATGGGAATAGTACAAGTGTGTGGGGACAAAATCAGGAAAGCCAAGGCCAAGAATGAGTTACACCTGGCAATGAATGTTAGAGACAACAAGAATGGGTTCCTTTAAATATGACAGACAAAAAAGAAAGATCAAGGATGGTGTGGGTCCGTTGCTCAATGTAGATGGTGGGCTGATAACGGAAGATGATAGGAAGACAGAGCAGCTCAATGCCTACTTTGCTTCAGTCGTCTCACAAAAAATAACATGACCGGATGACTACCAAAGTTACTATAGATAATAAAGGGGAAGGGATGCAGATCAGGATAAGTAAAGAACACATCAGAGATTGTCTAACCAATTTGAATAAATTTAAATCAGCAGGGCCTGATGCTATTCACCCAAGGGTACTGAAGGAATTAGCTGAAGAAATCTCAGAGCTATTGGCAATAATAATATTTGCAAAGTCATGGATGACAGGAGAGGTCCTGGAAGACTGGAGAAGGGCTAATGTAGTGCCCATCTTTAAAAGGTGGGAAAAGGTGGAAACGGGGAATATAGACCAGTCAGCCTGACTTCGATACCTGGGAAGCTACTAGTGCAATGTATAAAACATCAAATTTGCAAATAACTGGAGGCTGAAGGGGTGATCACTAGCAGCCAGCATAGATTTACCAAGAGCAAATCATGCCAAACCAGCTTGATTTCCTTCTTTGACAGGATAACTGTTTCGGTGGAGAGGGGGCATGTGGTGGACATAATATACCTGGACTTCAGCAAGGCTTTTGACACAGTCCCCCATATGGCATTCTGATAAGTAAGCTGGAGAAATGTGGACTTGGCAGAACTGCCATTAAGTGGCTACGTTAAGTGGATACTAAGAGTAACTGTTAATGAAATGATGTCAGATTGGAGGAAGTCTCAAGTGGGTCCCACAAGCAGGAGTGGCGGAAGCTCCCTAAAAGTGGGGGGGGGGCACTTACCCCCCATGGCGCCTCTTCCCCTGAGGCCCCACTCCTGTGCCACCTCTTCCCCCAGGCCCTGCCCCCTGTTTGTTTCTCCAGCCCCCCTGCCATCGCTCACTCTTACAGCTGGTAAAAAGTGATGGGGCCCTGGCCCCTGGCCGCCCCATTCCGGCACCCCTGTCCACAAAGATCTGTTCTGGGTCCGATGTTTTATAACATCTGTATTGATGACCTGGATGTATGATACTGATCAAATTTTCAGATGACACAAAGCTAGGGGTGTTGCCAACATTTTGGAGGATAGAACTAAAATTCAGAAGGATCTTGATAAATTGGAGGACTGGGCTATAGATAAGAAAATTAAATTAAAGACAAATGTAAGGTGCTACACTTAGGGAAGAAAAACCAAATGCACAAATACAGAATACTGTACATAAAGGATCCAGAGGCACGTGACAAAGACCGTCAAAGGGATGGAATGCAAGCCATCTGAGCAAAGGCTGAAGGAACTGAGTATGTTTGATTTGGAAAAGAGGAGATTAAGGGGGGACATGATTGTGGTCTTCAAATACTTGAAAGGCTGCCATAAAAAAGATGGAGAAAAGTTGTTCTCTCTTGCCACAGAGGGCAGGACAAGAGGTAATGGGTTCTACAGCATAGCAGATTTAGATTAAATCTCAGGATTTAATAAATCTCACACTTTCTAACTGTAGGGCAATGGAACAGACTACTAAAGGAGGTTGTGGAAGCTCCTTCACTAGAGGTTTCAAAAGGAGGCTGGATAGCCATCTATCTTGGATGGTGTAACCACAACAAATCCTGCATCTTGGCAGGGGGTTAGACTAGATGACCCTTGCAGTTCCTTCTAACTCTATGATTCTAAGTCTCCCCAGAAGCTTAAGCACACCCTTTCCCAGAGCTCCACCCCACAAGTATTCCAGTTTACAGGTTAAACCTTTGGGGGTACACAGTAGCAGAGCCAGGTTTTGTAACTAAGGGGAACCGGGGTGTGATGAGTCATTGGTGGCCATTTTTCAACTGAAAAATATGTTTCAAAAGTGACATATATACACCTCAAGGATACCGGGTGAGGGACAACTCTCTGGGTTCTGCCACTGGGGCCTAATGACAGTTACAGCAATGAAATCAGAGGTTTTGCAAAGTAAATTCCTACACACACACACACACACACACACACACACACACACACACACACACACATACACTTACTTTATTCCTAATGAAAGCCTAGAGATTTACAGATCCATGCAAAAGCAACAAAAGCTGCATGTGCAAACCCTCCAGTGTTCTCACCACTTTAAGAGCCCTTTGGGTTTTTGGTCGGTCCTCTCAGAACCCAAGACTCTCCTTCTCCGCCTTCAGGTTCTCACTCCCTTCCCCTGCAACAAACAAGCTCTTCCTAGCTTGTTCAGGTCCAATGATCAACAGCTTCCCCCTAGGTCAGAGAGCATGCCCCTAACATCTAACACCTCTCTCTTTGTTCTCATCTTCTGCTGGAGAATTTCAATTGCTCCAACCCACCTCCCTGCAGACAAGCTCGGGAGAAACCAGTTTCATTTAGCTTGGCCAACCTCTTTAGCAAATTCATTGTTCTTCCACGGCAGAGTCATTCCATATTAACCACTCTTGATTGTCCTGTAGCTGCTGCCAGACAGTATGTGTGATATGTGACAGGGTCACTGTAAACAAATGGCGATTCAATATACACTGAGGGTTAGAGTTACATAGAGAGTTTGGAAAATCAATCAGAATTCATATGCTGTACATAGATTCCCCAAACCATCACAGTCTGGGGAATGACTTTGAGTTTAACATAGTATTCTAACGACTTTTCTTCATGGAGATGTTAAGATCATTTGCAAGAAGCTTGAGCTCAGCAGTTAAGAAAAATTGCCAGCTGATCTTAATGAGCAGTAGAATCAAGCTATATATAGTAAACTTTCCCAAACGGTAAGTAACATGAGGATAATGTTATTCAGCAAGCTGCCTTTAAAACAAGATAAGCTCTTGATTTACTGTTATGACCAGAGGTGGTTATTGTTAAATTATTTTTAAGAGATCATGGTTTGGAGCTAGATATTATGGCATCTGATCAAAGTACTGCAGTTGTGCTGTTTTTTTTTTTTTTTTTTTTTTGAGATGAGCAATATAATCTTTTTTCCCTATCACATTTCAAAAGCTCTAATTTCATTTTAGTGCTTGTAGAGGGTTTTTTTTTTTCATTTAAGTTACTGTCAGATACAACTTGTGAAAGGTTGGCATAGAGCCCACAATCCAACCCCAGTCACGTGGGTTCAGGGTTCTGTCACTAGTGCTTGGCATTCCTTGCTCTTGCAAAGCTCAGACCAGGCTGTGCAAATTTCCTGAACCTGGGCTTATGCCCAGTCATACCACTTCACAGCTTGCCTTCAGCTGTACAACTTTCTTGGCCCGATTACTTAACTTTCAACATCTTTGGGATGAGTTGAGGGAAGAGAAGAAGGTTCATGTGGAACGCAAACACCCAAGTGAACATTCAGGGTTTGATCCCAGGCTCAAGCCATGGCTTCTAGGGCAGCCAGGCTCCTGGCTGTGTGGCAGGAAGTCTGGAAGCAGAGTTTGGGGTTCTCCAGGCAGCTTAGGGAGCCTCTTCAATTTTGTTTCAAAAAGTTTAAATGAAATGGAGTTCCGATTTTTTCAAAATGAAATTTGGAATTCCCTTTCAACAGGAAAATTCCAGTCTTCGAGGTTCTGTTCCAATGTGGAACACATTTAATTGATTTATTTTGAAATTTCAGTATTTCCAACAGAATGGGAATTCTGGGTTCTGGCCAGCCCTACTCCTTATGGTTGGTGTAGCCCTCACATGAGGTGCCTTAGGGTAGAGGAAAGGAAGGGTCCTTATGCCCTCTCCACATGCAAAAGCCAAGAACAGTCTGGCCCACTGCATATAAAACAGTTAATCGCCTAGAGTTAATTACTGAACCTGCCATATTAATAGACCCTTAAGATAACATTATCATTGACACACTGCTTCAGTAAGGCCTTGTCTACACTGCAGAGTTTTGTCACCAAAAGGCAGCTTTTGGCGATGAAACAGTGGAGGTGTACACACTGCAATGCCACTTTTGGCGACAATACTCTTCAGTTTCAGCGACAAAATAAAACCACCTCGACGAGAGTCATGAAGCTTTTTGTGGCAAACTAAAAGTGACAAAGCATCAGTGTAGATGTTGTTCATTATATCGCCATAACTGGCCTCCCCTAGTATCCCACAATGCCCGCTGTGCAGGGCCGGCGCAACCCATTAGGCGATCTAGGTGGTCGCCTAGGGCGCTACAATTTTGGGGGCGGCGACCATGGCGGTATTTCGATGGTGGGACCTTCTGCCACCTCTTTGGGGGGCGGCATTTCGGGGCGGGACCTTCCGCCGTCTAGGGCAGCAGAAAAGCTGGTGGCACTCCTGCTGCTGTGACTGCTCTGCTCACTGTTTTAAACTTGGTTGCCCTGCATTCCTGCTACACAGGCATGCGCCCCTCCCCCTTCAAAGCTCCAGGAGGTTCTGTTAGCTGAGCAAGGCACTCAACAGCAGCAGCAAAAAACAAATCACTAGCATGGAATGCTGCTCTCTCCAACACTAGGAACACAGAAGCAGGCAGGCAGGGGCGGATGTGTGTTTGTGTGTGTGTGCGTGTGAGAGAGAGAGTCTGCTGTACTGTGCAGAGTCAGGGAGGGAGGTGGGGATTGATGTCGGGGGTGGGGGTCCCTCTCTCTCTTCCTTAGGACTGGTTGTTTCCTGTGGCTGTCTGAAATTAGAGACAGCGTGCCGACACTCTCACTCTCCCCCAACACACACTGTATCTCTCACATATACACTCCCCCCTACTCTCTCACACACTCTTCCAACACTCACTCTGTCTCTGTGTCTCCCACATACCCACACGTGCTCCCTGTCATACATTCTTCCTTCTCTTCCCACACTTCAGTTGAAAAGCAGCTAGCAATCTACTAGGATGCCCATGGAATGATGGGATTGAGAAACCTGCATCATGTGGCCAGTTGCACAGTGGGATAACTACCCACAGCATAGGCGCCGACTTTCGCTCTGCCCAGTGGGGGCTCGCCCTCCCCAGCCCTGCCCCTGCACTGCCTTCGCCCCCCCCCCTTTCTCCCCCCCCCCCAAGGTCCCCGCCACACCCCACCTTTTCCCACCCCAGCCCCGGAGCACCCACAGAGTCGGTGCCTATGACCCACAGTGCACTGTTCTCTGTGTCGATGCAAGAGCTGCTAGTGTGGATGCACTCTGCCAACACAAGGAGCATAGTGTGGACATGCAACAGCGATTTAATTAAAGTGCTTTAATTAAATGGCATCACTTTTGGTGACAAAATTCTGCAGTGTAGGCAAGGCCTAAAGTGCTAGCTTTAAAAAAAAATCTAAGCCCCCTCCGATACATACACAAAACATCAAGATAATTGAATTTCCAAATATTAATTCACAGTTCTACATCCATCGTTTTTTCATCATTGTCCTGATTCTAAACTGATTAGCCTGTAAGCTATTAGCCAAACATTAGTTATCTGTCATGTAACTTGCAAATATTGCAGCACTTCAAAGGTTTACCTCACCTAGTTGCATATGTAGTCACTGAGAATTCTTAAGTATCCATACTAATGTGGGAAAAGATAAAAAAGTATCTTCAGACTGTGCAAATTGTATATCTAAAGTTCAGTAATAGTTGAGTCTTTAGACTGCACGGAAAAGTAAATTGTTAGTGTGAGTGGGAATATAACAAACAGTTTCAATGCAATTTTATACTAGTTTGTTTGAATACATATGGAGGCTTATAAATAATTCCCAGTATGCCTCATATTATTAGACAATCAGGGCAAAGTATTTCAAGCCTGTTCAGAAAGGTTAACAGGCATCCTCAAAGATGTCAAACCTCTGTTTCTGGGATAGGGTTTCATTACCAGACTTCTAATCACTGCTTTTATAGAGGGGGCACAATATGGGAACCCATTTTAGTTGAACTAAGGAAAAAACTAAACGTGCTAGTGCTAACGTAATTACTGTGTTACCTTGACAGTGACATTAAATAGCTTAAAGGCTTACAGATTTTGCAAACAGTAAAACATTATTTTTACTCTTCAGAGGAAGGATTGGGTGACCTGGAGGTGAAATGTTTATTGATATTGTAATTAGTAAACATTCATATTACATTAGTACTTTCAGGTCAAATATGATGATATAGTTTGCATAGGTTTTGGATATTTACTGTGATCCTATAACAAAGAAAGAAAAAGACACTGTACAAAATTCACCAGTATTAAATTAAAAAAACAAACAAACATAAAATATTCAGAGTTTTTGGCTGTCTTCTTGCACTTTTTCAATTTTTAGAAATGTTATATACATTATTGTATTAATGAGACTTTGTACTAATGAGACTTTTCATCTCTAGGATCCTTTATGTACATTAGGTAAGTTTAATAAACATCCTTGTGAGACAAGTGTTGTTATCCCCATTTTACAGAATGATGAGCTAAGGCAGTGAAAAGTTGAAGTTAAAATTCTCAAATATAGGTGCCTAAAGTTAGGGACCTGTTTTAAAAAGAGACTGGTTTATTTTAAACGTAGCTGAAGGCCCACAGCTCCCATTGATTTCACTGGGAATGTCTAGGGATCAGGCCCAGTGCAAACAATGGGGAACCCCCATTAACTATACTGAGAGTAGTCATAGCAGAAGTCACAGAGAAGAGGCTGAGGAAACCAAATTATAAATCTAAATAGCTGGAATCCTCACTTAATAGAATGGCATAACCTGATAAAATATGAAACAGAACTGTTAGTAAATCAAGCCCAGATATCTGCTCTGAAGACATTGGCTGAATCTCAGGATTTCCAGTTTGATATTTTGAAATTTGGTTTCATTCCAAATTGGATCTGAACCATTTTTTCTGAGTTTTCTTCCAAACTGAAAATCTTGACAAATTTTCACTTCTGCTGACTGAACTTGACATTCTAGTCAGATTCCACTGGAAACCCGGGATCCCCAGTGCTGCCCCAGAGCCACACACCCTGGAATCCCAGGCTCCACAGCAGTCTGCCAGGCGAGCTGGCAGGGAACCAGGAACCTGCCTGTGGTTTGGTGACAATTCTTCAAACCTTTTGTGAGATGTTTCAGGGTCAATGAACCAGCATTTTTCTGATGAAACTGTTTCATTGGAAAATTTCCAACCAGCTCTATTTGTTACACTCGGATTGTAATGTGCCTCTGAGCAGGGAAGCACTATTGTGTAAAGAATTTTCTTCAATGCTGCACTTGCTATAGCATCTAAGACTGGCCAGAACACCTACTCTCTAGTGCTGCTCTGCTGTCAGTGACCCCTTTGCAGGGCTGCTGTAGTCTGCTGGATGTGGCCTATTATTAGCAGTAGCAACAGTAAGTCCCCAGAAGGCCCCAGGGACCCATTTTGCTGGTTGCAGTACAAACACAGAAGAGACAACCCCTGCCCTGAAGGGTTTACAATCTAAAGACTCAAACACAAAGGACAGGGGATGTTGATTCAATGTACAAACAAAGGAATTGGCACAGGCTATGGCTGTATCATGCCACTGATTTTTAAGCACAAATCCCAGTTAACTCCATTTTAAGCAGGGACTTCTGCTTAAAAACTAATGGTACAATATGGCTCTGTTATAGTTTTTTGAGAGGGGTAGGGGGTAGTTTGTTACTTTTGACCAACTGCCTTCATGCTCATCATTATATAGAGCGGAACAGTTTAAAAATGTTTGGTCTCCTTTGCTTTAGACTACCTTTAGGGTACCTTTGTAAGCAATTATTACTATTTAAAGTTGACAATTTGTAATTTACTGTGGCATATTTCCTGTGTTATGCTATTTCAAACTATGTGCTTGGTTCCAGGTGACTGAGGCCAGCCCAGGAGAGAAGTGTTAATAGCTGTAGATAGTTCTCCATCAACTGATATGTTTTACAACTGGGTTTCTTATGGCCATGCTTGGTCTCCACTGGAGGGGAGTAAGGTTGTTTTTTTTCCTATTTGTTTTATAATAATGCGACTGTAAAGAGGGGGCATAGTCTCCCTCCCTGAGACTGCGACCACCTTACAGTGACCTTCTCCCTAGGTCATAATTAATCATGTCTTAATTAATTAGGGTTATTTAGCAATTATATGATTAAACAGTACACTTCTTTCCCTTGTTAACTTGGGATTCTCTTATTGCTGATATAATTGCATTGACTTCAAAGGAGTTAACTCCAGATGTGTAATGGTGTAACAGAAAGCAGAATCTGGCCCAATGAGTTAAATCTATTTATTAAAAGACTTTGAAATTATATATTATCTATGATGGTATTTTCTTGTAAATTACTTTAAATGTATGAATAAATAATAACAAACACGTGATCAGAATTGAAGGTGGGTCCCAGTGCCCAGGACAAGAGCCAGAACAGCTAAATCAGGTAATATAACTGCCATTAAAATTGATAGCTGGCAAGATGAAGAGCAAATCTTAGGCCTGGTCTATACTACAAACTTAGGTCCACATAAGCTGCGTTAAGTAGATCTAATAACGTATGTGTCTACACTACCGAGTCCCTTCCGCCAAACCTAAGTGGTCTGTAATGTCAACTTTAGTACTCCACCTGTGCGAGAGGCATAGCACTTGATACGACATCCACGGGTTGACATGGGGATAGTGTAGACACTACGTTGTGTAATTCAAATGAATTGGCCTCCAGATGATGTCCCACAGTGCTCTCCTGTGACTGCTCTGGAGAGCACTTTCAACTCCACTGCACGTCAGCCAGGTACACAGGAAACAGCCGCTCACTCCCCTGTTAAAGCCCCGAGAACTTTCGAATTTTCATTTCCTGTTTGATCAGCGTGGAATGCTCAGCAGCACAGCTGATCATGGAGACTCAAGGCCACAAACACGGTCTAGCATGGAGTACACAGGGGATGGTGGATCTTACTGCTGTATGGGGAGAAGAGCTCTGATCCAGCAGAATAAACGCTGACATCTATGCCAAAATTGCACAGGGCATGGGGGAGACGGGCTACACCAGGGACACACAGCAGTGCCGCATGAAAATAAAGGAGCTTTGGTAAATGCACCAGAAGACAAGGGAGGTGAACAGTCATTCTGGTTCAGCCTCATGGACATGCCGCTTTTATGAGAAGCTGCATGTGATTCTCGGCAGTGACCCCATCACTACCCCAAAATGTTCCATAGATACCTCCCAGGAGCCCCAGGCGACCTCGAGCAACAACGAGGACATTGTTGACGAGGAAGAGGAGGAGGAGGAGGAGAATGTGAGGCAGGCAAGCAGAGGATCCATTTTCCCCAACAGCCAAGAACTGTTTTTAACCCTGGAGCCCATCCCTTCACAGGACCAGCTGGCAGAAGAGCATGAGGCCAGGGAAGGCACCTCTGGTGATTGCGTATTTCCAATCAAACTGTTATTTTTTATGTTTAATCTGAACAAAAAAGAGGCTGTAGTGAGGATTGGTGGCCACTCCAGCTACACAGAGGGTGCTTAGGGACCATAGACTGTTTGTTCTGCCCTGCTCAGGGGCTACAGATTGATTGGTGTTCTGTCTCACCCAGATGGCCAGAACCCCAATTACTACTGCCTGCCCCAGCCAGGAAGCTTGGGGGCCATAGACTGTTTGTTTGCTCAACCCTGCCCGGGGGCTACAAGCAGAGCCGTCACTAGGGGACAGCGAATCAGGGCAACCGCTCAGGGCCCCGCACTTTGGGGGTCCCTGCAAGCCGGCACAATTGGCTGGCGCCACTTGGGCGGTGGGTGAACCCGACCACTGGCTGGGGAGGCTATCCCCAGCCCCACCCCTTCCACCCAAGGGAGAGTGCACCAGGAGGGAGAGCACTCAGCGGCACTGCTGCAGCCTCCCCAGCCCCGGGAAGGTGGGCGGCATGGCCCCAGCCCCCTGGAGCCCAGCGGTGCTTTCAAAGCAGGGTCCTGCAGGGGTGGAGTGTGGGCGGGGCCACGCCTGGCTGTTGGGGGAGGCACCACCTCCCCTAGCCTCCTCTACCCGCCCCCAGCACAGTTGGTCCCAGAAGTGACATCACTTCCACCCCGGGCCTTGCACCCCCCTAGGGACAGCCCTGGCTACAGGCTGACCATTGTTCCATCCTACCCAGAGGGCCAGAACTCCAGCTGTTGTTGTCGGCCCCAGCCCGGAGACTCAGGGACAACTGACTGTGTTTGCTCGGCCCCACCAAGGGTCCGGAGCCCACCATATTGCAATTACCTGATCTAACAAGGAATCTCAACAACCCCTCACTGAGCCAACAGGGGCAGCCCAGCCCAGCCCAGCCCAACAACAAGGCCCCCTCCCGTCACAAGCACCTAGCAAAATGGGGTCCTGATCCATGACTGGAGCTCCTAGGTGCCATGATAATACAAATAATAATAATTTAAGTAAACACACTCATCTGTATTGAAAGCTGAAGAAAAGTATGTTAATTTTAGTAGAGCAAAAGCTGCAGAAGAGACCAGAGCATCCTTTCTGAAGACAAGGAGTTTCCCGAAGACCATCCCAAAGTTAACGCCCAGCTGCTGAGTTCAAGTTTGCTCCCCCTTTATTGGAACATTACCTCTGACAAGCAGCTGATTTTTGCCAAGCCCTTTTCTGGTCACTTAGGGCATCTTTAACTGCTATGAAGTTGAATGCTGTTGTGCCAATACTGTATTTGTTCATGGCCACAGATCAATCTGCCCATCCAAGGACATTTCTTTGAATATGAATATACTTTTGGATTTATTCATTTGTGTGTTGGTTTTCTCCTTAACCACTATGAGTATATGGTGGGCGGCCAGCCAAGATGAGGGGAAGGCAAAGGTGAGTCCCCTCCCCTGAGCTGAACTATGAGATTTATTTTCAGATTTCAGGGCACGTGTCTTAATAGGTGTCTCCACAGATCAGTCAGTAATTGTTTTAATTGCTCTGCCAGGGCATAGGCCATGTCACTGCAGTATTATAAGAGATACTAATTGAAAAGTCATTTGCCAAGAACACAAAGTTAGAAAATATGTTGTGTTTTGAAAGTTCTTGGGTCAGCAACAGAGCCAGTAAAATACTCATACTTTTTCTAAGGAAGCCCAAATCCTCTACCCCAATGGAAGAACTGGCAAGGAAATCCATGAAAGGGATCTCATTGGGCTTTCTTCCAAGGGAGGAAAGCTTAGAATTGATTCCAGTATGGATATTTGCCTGAGTATGGTCTACGGGTGTGTAAGAGTGCAAGACTCATCCCTGCAGCGCCTCCTGCTGGTGTCTTGGGAATTAACTCTCTAGCCATTGGAGCACCCTCTGCAGGCTGGTGTCCCACTGCTGCTTGCCCCACCCCCCACCCAGTGCCCTGTTGTCTGGGTTGCTGCCCCCTGGCAGTAACCCCTCACAGTTCTGGGTCTCCCCCTCCCAGGGGAACCCCCACCTTCACCTCAGTGTTAGGCTACTGCCCAGTCTCTATCGAGCTGCCATTCACAGGGGGCAGACTGAAGTATAAGCCACTCATCACAGCCAAAGGGGTTTGGACCTGCTGCCTCTGGCTACCTGTGGGCTGCCCCCTGCAACCCAGTACCTAATAGGCCTTACCCAGCCTGCAGCTTTCCTAGGCCAGAGCTCCCTGGCTCCCTTGGCCTTTCCCCAGCCCTGCTCCACCATAGGCACTTGGTTAAGCTCCCTACAGCCAGGCCCTTCTCTCCCTGAACACAGAGAGAGACTGCTGAGCTTTTGGCTCCCAGCCTTTTTATACAGGCCAGCTGTGGCCTGATTGGGGAAGCAGCTGCAGCGGGGCCACACCCCAATCAGCCCAGCTTTTACCCCTGCAGCCCTCTTTCAGGGCTGATTTCAAGGCCTTCAGGGCAGGAGCGGGTGTCCACCCCACTACAGGGTGAATAAGGATTGCAGGATCTGGCCTGCTAGTTGTTGCTGTTGTTATAGGTGAGACTAATAGCATCCATATTATTAAGCTTTTCCAGCACTTTCCATTATCAGACCCTGTTTGTGGTTGCTTATAATTTTACCAGACTTCAACTGGTTGGTCTGAAAGGTCCCAGGCCGGGTGTCTCCCTCAGGATTAATTGTTTTGGAAAATTATAGCCAAAATAGTTCAGCTGTTTCTGAGAACAAGGCTAGGGAACATGACATTGTTTTGCCCATGTTAAAAAATTCTAAGAACATAAGAATGGCCGTACTAGGTCAGACCAAAGGTCCATCCAGCCCAGTATCCTGTCTTCCGACAGTGGCCAATGCCAGATGCCCCAGAGGAAGTGAACCTAACAGGTAATGATCAAGTCATCTCTCTCCTGCTGTCCATCACTACCCTCTGACAAACAGAGGCTAGGGACAGCATTCCTTACCCATCCTGGCTAATAGCCATTAATGGACTTAACCACCTTGAATTTATCCAGTTCTCTTTTAAAACCTGTTATAGTCCTAACCTTCACAACCTCCTCAGGCAAGGAGTTCCACAAGTTGACTGTGCGCTGTGTGAAGAAGAACTTCCTTTTATTTGTTTTATGCTGCCCATTAACTTCATTTGCTGACCCCAAGTTCTTATATTATGGGAACAAGTAAATAACTTTTCCTTATTCACTTTCTCCACATCACTCAGGATTTTATATACCTCTATCATATCCCCCCTTAGCCTTAATCTATCATAGACCCCGTTACTCTCCTCTTTTCCAAACTGAAAAGTCCTAGCCTCTTTAATCTCTTTTCATATGGGACCCCCGTTCCAAACCCATAATCATTTTAATTGCCTTTCTCTGAACCTTTTCTAATGCCAGTATATCTTTTTTGAGATGAGGAGACTACATCTGTACACAGTATTCAATATGTGGGCGTACCGTGGATTTATATAAGGACAATAAGATATTCTCCGTCTTATTCTCTATCCCCTTTTTAATGATTCCTAACATCCTGTTTGCTTTTTTGACTGCCGCTGCACACTGCGTGGATGTCTTCAGAGAACTATCCATGATGACTCGAAGATCTTTTTCCTGATTAGTTGTAGCTAAATTAGCCCCCATCATAAGAACATAAGAACATAAGAAAGGCCGTACTGGGTCAGACCAAAGGTCCATCCAGCCCAGTATCCTGTCTACTGACAGTGGCCACTGCCAGGTGCCCCAGAGGGAGTGAACCTAACAGGCAATGATCAAGTGATCTCTCTCCTGCCATCCATCTCCACCTTCTGACAAACAGAAGCTAGAGACACCATTCCTTATCCATCCTGGCTAATAGCCATTAATGGACTTGACCACCATGAATTTATCCAGTTCTCTTTTAAACTCTGTTATAGTCCTGGCCTTCACAACCTCCTTAGGTAAGGAGTTCCACAAGTTGACTGTGCGCTGCTTGAAGAAGAACTTCCTTTTATTTGTTTTAAACCTGCTGCCGATTAATTTCATTTGATGACCCCTAGTTCTTGTATTATGGGAATAAGTAAATAATTTTTCCTTATCCACTTTCTCCACGTCACTCATGATTTTATATACCTCTATCATATCCCCCCTTAGTCTCCTCTTTTCCAAGCTGAAGAGTCCTAGCCTCTTTAATGTTTCCTCATATGGGACCCGTTCCAAACCCTTAATCATTTTAGTTGCCCTTTTCTGAACCTTTTCTAGTGCCAGTATATCTTTTTTGAGATGAGGAGACCACATCTGTACGCAGTATTCGAGATGAGGGCGTACCATCGATTTATATAAGGGCAATAATATATTCTCAGTCTTCATCTCTATCCCCTTTTTAATGATTCCTAACATCCTGTTTGCTTTTTTGACCGCCTCTGCACACTGCGTGGACATTTTCAGAGAACTATCCACGATGACTCCAAGATCTTTTTCCTGACTTGTTGTAGCTAAATTAGCCCCCATCATATTGTATGTATAGTTGGGGTTATTTTTTCCAATGTGCATTATTTTACATTTATCCACATTAAATTTCATTTGTCATTTTGTTGCCCAATCACTTAGTTTTGTGAGATCTTTTTGAAGTTCTTCACAGTCTACTTTGGACTTAACTAGCTTTAGCAGTTTAGTATCATCTGTAAACTTTGCCACCTCACTGTTTACCCCTTTCTCTAGATCATTTATGAATAAGGATCGGTCCGAGGACTGTCCCTGGGGGAACACCACTAGTTACCCCTCTCCATTCTGAGAATTTACCATTCATTCCTACCCTTTGTTCCCTGTCTTTTAACCAGTTCTCAATCCATGAAAGGACCTTCCCTTTTATCCCATGGCAGCTTAATTTACATAAGAGCCTTTGGTGAGGGACCTTGTCAAAGGCTTTCTGGAAATCTAAGTACACTATGTCCACTGGATCCCCCTTGTCCACATGTTTGTTGACCCCTTCAAAGAATTCTAATAGATTAGTAAGACACAATTTCCCTTTACAGAAACCATGTTGACTATTGCTCAACAGTTTATGTTTTTCTATGTGTCAGACAATTTTATTCTTAACTATTGTTTCAACTAATTTGCCCAGTACCGACGTTAGACTTACCGGTCTGTAATTGCCGGATCACCTCTAGAGCCCTTTTTAAATATTGGCGTTACATTAGCTAACTTCCAGTCATTGGGTACAGAAGCCGATTTAAAGGACAGGTTACAAACCTTAGTTAACAGTTCCGCAACTTTACATTTGAGTTCTTTCAGAAGTCTTGGGTGAATGCCATCTGGTCCCGGTGACTTGTTAATGTTAAGTTTATCAATTAATTCCAAAACCTCCTCTTGTGACACTTCAATCTGTGACGGGTCCTCAGATTTGTCACCTACAAAAGCCAGCTCAGATCTGGGAATCTCCCTAACATCCTCAGCCGTAAAGACTGAAGCAAAGAATTCATTTAGTTTCTCCGCAATTACTTTATCGTCTTTAAATGCTCCTTTTGTATCTCGATCTTCCAGCGGCCCCACTAGTTGTTCAGCAGGCTTCCTGCTTCTGATGTACTTAAAAAACATTTTGTTATTACCTTTGGAGTTTTTGGCTAGCTGTTCTTCAAACTACATTTTGGCTTTTTTTATTATATTTTTACACTTAATTTCGCAGTGTTTATGCTCCTTTCTATCTACCTCACTAGGATTTGACTTCCACTTTTTAAAAGATGCCTTTTTATCGCTCACTGCTTCTTTTACATGGTTGCTAAGCCACGGTGGCTCTTTTTTAGTTCTTTTACTGGGTTTTTTAATTTGGGTTATACATTTAAGTTAGGCCTCTATTATGGTGTCTTTGAAAAGTGTCCATGCAGCTTGCAGAGATTTCACTCTAGTCACTGTACCTTTTAATTTCTGTTTAACTAACCCCCTCATTTTTGCATAGTTCCTCTTTCTGAAATTAAATGCCACAGTGTTGGGCTGTTGAGGTGCTCTTCCCACCACAGGAATGTTAAAAGTTATTATATTATGGTCACTATTTCCAAGCGGTCCTGTTATAGTTACCTCTTGGAAAGATCTTGCACTCCACTCAGGACTAAATTGAGAATTGCCTCTCCCCTTGTGGGTTCCTGTACCAGGTGTTCAAAGAAGCAGTCATCTAAAGTATTGAGAAATTTTGTTTCTGCATTTTGTCCTGATGTGACATGTTCCAGTCAATATGGGAATAATTGAAATCCCCCACTATTATTGAGTTCTTTATTTTGATAGCCTCTCTAATCTCCCTTAGCATTTCATCATCACTATCACTGTCCTGGTCAGGTGGTCGATAATAGATCCCTAATGTTATATTCTTATTAGAGCATGAAATTACTATCCATAGAGATTCTATGGAACAAGTGTATTCACTTAAGATTTTTACTTCATTTGATTCTACATTTTCTTTCACATATTGTGCCACTCCCCACCGCACGACCTGTTCTGTCTTGATATATTTTGTACTCCAGAATGATTGTGTCCCATTGATTGTCCTCACTCCACCAGGTTTCTGTGATGACTATTATATCAATATCCTCCTTTAACACAAGGCACTCTAGTTCACCCATCTTATTATTTAGACTTCTAGTATTTGTGTACAAGCACCTTAAAAACTTGTCACTGTTTATTTGTCTGCCCTTTTCTGATGTGTCGGATTCTTTTTTATGTGAACGTTTCTTGTCTGATCTGGCCCCTACTTTATCCTCTTCCATCCTCTCTTCCTGACTAAAACCTAGAGAATCTCTATCAATAGACTCTCCTCTAAGAGACGTCTCTGTCCAATCCATGTGCTCCTCTGCAGCAGTCGGCTTTCCCCCATCTCTTAGTTTAAAAACTGCTCTTTAGCCTTTTTAATGTTAAGTGCCAGCAGTCTGGTTCCACTTTGGTTTAGTTGGAGCCCATCCCTCCTGTATAGGCTCCCCCCATCCCAAAAGTTTCCCCAGTTCCTAATAAACTTAAACCCCTCCTCTCTATACCATCCTCTCATCCATGCATTGAGACTCTGAAGCTCTGCCTGCCTACCTGGCCCTGTGCGTGGAACTGGAAGCATTTCTGAGAATGCCACCATAGATGTCCTGGATTTCAGTCTCTTCCCTAGCAACATAAATTTGGCCTCCAGGACGTCTCTCCTACCCTTCCCTATGTCATTGGTATCTACATGTACCACGACAACCGGCTCCTCCCCATCCCTACACATAAGTCTATCTAGATGCCTCGAGAGATCTGCAACCTTCACACCAGGCAGGCAAGTCACCATACGGTTCTCCCAGTCATCACAAACCCAGCTATCTATGTTTCTAATGATTGAATCTCCCATTTCTAACACCTGCCTTTTCCTAGTGACTGGAGTTTCCTCCCCCGGAAAGGTAACCTCAGTGCGAGAGGATACCCCAACACCATCTGGAAGGAGGGTCCCAACTATGGGAAGGTTTCCCTCTGCTCCCGTTGACTGCCCTACTTCCCTGGGCTTTTCATCCTCCTCAACAGCGCAGGGGTGGTCTGACCAGAGGTGGGACAAATCTACAGTGTCCCGGAAAGCCTCATCAATATACCTCTCTGCCTCCCTTAGCTCCTCCAGTTCCGCCACCCTGGCCTCCAAAGCCCGAATGCAGTCTCTGAGGGCCAGGAGCTCCTTGCACCGAATGCACACATATGCCACCCGCCCACAGGACAGGTAATCATACATGCTGCATTCAGTGCAATAAATTGGATAGCCCCCACTCTGCTGCTGGGCTTCTGCCTGCATTCTCTCCTACAGATACCTAGATTAATGAAAGGGTTTTGTTTAAATCAAAAAGTTTCGAATATAGTTTAGTTTACAGGTTTAAAAGGATGGCAAGTGAACCTTGCCCCCTTCCCACTCCCCTTCCAAACTCCCTTGCAAAACTCCCTGTTAGCAGCCCTGTTTCACAAAGCTGGTGACCTTTTCTTTGAAAAGCTTGCGTTCCTGCATACTTTGGAGCAGGGACTTGAAATTTGGTAGAGAGGTGGTAGCCTGTGTGTCAGGGATGTGCCTGTGGAAATCCACCCAATCTAGTCAGCTAATAAGCCTTTGAAAAAAATCACCCATGCTCAGTAGAGACTTGTTAGATTTTAGCAGATAAATTCCCCAAAGATTTCGTCTGCAATAGGCACACTCCAGCATGGGGCTGAGCAAGACTTTACCTGCAATTGCAGTTCTAGGCTGCTGCAGGCCTTGCTGGGTCTGGTTCCCAGTCTGGGCACCTGACCTGAGGGCAGGGGGCTTGTCTCTCCTGTGCTCTCCATGACACCTCTGCTGGGCCCAGGCAGTGTGGTGCAGGAAGTTGCCTGATTTGAATACCAAGGGAATAAGAGAAGGACATGTAGGGGGTGGGGCATGTAGATTGGGCCAAGGAGCCAGGGGAAGACTAGGACTGGAGACCAGGAGCAAGTGGGAGGGGAAGAGAGAAAAACCGGGAAGAGACTGGAACTGACTAGGTTAGAAGACTGGGACTTGTAGCTGTGGGGAAAGAGGGGGGGCTGGGACTGGCTAGGCAAGGAGACTGGGACTGAAAACAAGGGGGAAGGGTTGGTAGAAAAGTGGTGAGAGGCTGGGATGACAGATCTGAAGAGGAGCTGGCATGTGAGGGGAGAACTAGCACTGGCTGGACAAAGAGACTGGGACAAGCAGCCAGGGTGTGAGCATTGAGAGTGCATATGGTGCCCAGGGAGGGGGATTGGGTGTGGGAACCAGTGAGATGGGTATTATGGGTGGGGAAGTGGAGATGAGAGACATCATAGTAAGGAACCAGTAGGAGGGGGAAGCTGGGACTGGCTGAGATAGGACTGACACTGGGATAAAAGGCCTGAGGAGTGGAGACTGGTTCAGGGAGGAAAATGGAGCTTAGACAAGGAGTCAGTAGTGGGGAAGAGACAGGACTGGAACAAAGATGGGGTTGGAGGTTACAGGGCAAAAAGGATAACAGGTAGGGAAAATGCCACAAGCAGGATTCAGAACAGCACAGGCCAAGAACAGACCCTTGGGGTATTTACCGCTTTCTAATGTGAAAATTGACCATTTATTCCTACCCTTTGTTTCCTACCTTTTAACCAGTTACAGATCCATCAGAGGACCTTCCCTCTTACCCCTTGACTATCTACTTTGCTTAGGAGCCTTTGGATCTTGTCAAAGGCTTTCTGAACATCTAAATATACTATAGCAATTGGATCATCTTTGTCCAGATGCTTGTTGACATCCTCAGAGAATTCTAATAGATTAGTGAGACATGATTTCCCTTTACAAAAGCTGTGTTGATTCTTCCCCAACATATTGTGTTCATTTATTTGTCTGATAATTCGGTTCTTTACTATAGTTTCAACAATTTTGCCTAGTACTCAAATTAGGCTTACTAACCTGTAATTGTCAGGATAGCCTCAGGCGCCTTTTTAAATAATCAGCGTTAACTGCAGGGTAGCTAATGTATTTGGTACAGAGGCTGATTTAAGTGATAGGTTACATACCACAGTTAGTAGTTCTGCAATTTCATATTTGAGTTCCTTCAGAACTCTTGGGTGAATACCATCTGCTCCTGGCAACTTACTGTTTAATTTAATCGACTGTTTAATTTATTGACAACTCAGTCTGGGAACAGTTCCTCAGATCTGTCACATAAAAAGAATGACTGAGGTGTGGGAATCTCCCTCACATCCTCTGCAGTGAAGGTATATATATTTTTATATATATATGTATACGTGTGCCATACATATATATATATATATATATATATATATATATATATAT